>NW_019725842.1:1488529-1640330 GCF_002891405.2 Cryptotermes secundus | reverse complement strand
GGTGTTGTCGCTTGCAGATTTACCTATACTTTTTCTTCAACCCTGAAGATGGGGGCGATACGTTCCTCCGAAACGTCGGTTAACACCACATATACACGGCGCCAAATCCCAGAAGACTGCTTTCTTCATTAAGTGATCTGACTCCATCGCGTCTCCTTCCTACCACACGATTTCTATAGTCGACTGCTCCAAGGCATCTCCTGTCCGAGTCCCCAAAATTCAATTTCATCAAAATTCTGTTCACTCAATATACTAAAATCGGCAAATTCATACTGGCCGATAACCTGTCGTGCGAAAGCGAGACTTGCCTCTGTCTCGCTCACCCGATTTGTCAGCATTTTCTATAAACTATCCAACTGAAGCCGGACGCCTGAGGAATGTGCTACGTCTGAAGGTGATCTCAACCATGGTTTCCGGCTGGCCAACCTATGGTTCTCATAACATATTTCAACTTACAGAAGTTATAATAAAGTACTATAAAATCGCCCTTCGTTAAATAAAATCATACCCATTAATAACATAAGGCATAACACCGCTCCCTTCCATACACTTCCAGTTTCATTATCTACAATCATACTTTTATCGACACTTGAAAGCACGAAGTAGAGGAAATGCTGTCACTGGAAATGAGACTCAGATATGGAATCTAACTGCAGAACCAGTAATCCAATGGGTTCGTAAAATGTAAATGCAAAGAATACATTACCCTAATCATGAATTAGAAAATGTCTCTTCCATTTTGCTAAAAACATTGTCTTAAAATTAATAGAAAATGTTTCCTCTAATTGGAAATATATTCTTTTTTCTTTCATGGTTCCCCTTATTGTATTATATTTCATATCGGCAGCAGGTTACAGAAAGCGACAGTATCAATCTTTGTACCTATGAAACTGATCTACACTAATCTCGAAATTGTGTTTATGTTTTAAATAAACAACGCCATATAGCTTGTGCTTTCCATAAGTAAGGTTTCTAACAACCAGCGGAAGTGAGAGCTATGGACAGATAAAAACTTCATTCATCTTCTCAAGAAGATAATGGGCCCCTTAAAGATGCATATTCTCTCTCTACTACAAACGAACTCTGTACAAGAAGGACAAAGCGTTAGCATCTAAAGAACAAGGTTACTTACCAAGTAAATGTCGTTACCTGTGTCTCTAGAAAACCCCCTGTGGTTACTAGCACTTTTGTGTAATCGGGTTGGCCATACAGTGAGCCGCGGGTTCACTGCAGCCCCTCTCAAAACAAACTTGTTTTGATGGAGCAGGACATGATAAGTAGAAGCTCTGGAGAGGTTCTCTTGAAACTGAAAATTACGAGACAGCTTACATAATCCCCACAGGCCAGTTCTGATGGTCGCACGGCAGGCCTGCATTTAGTCTACTGGCATAGATTGAGAGTGTTTGTTTCTTGAGGACGGGGTGCTGAGAAGGATATTTGGAACTAAGAGAAAACAAGTTATAGAAAGATAGAAAGATACACATAATGAATAGGTTAGTCATTTATGCGTTCACTAATTATTATTTCTGTAACCAAATTAAGGTGAATGAGGTGGACGGAAAATATAGCACATATAAGTGACAGGAAGAACGCATGTAACGGCAGAAGTCACTAGAATCCGTCGACTTAATTTGTGTCAATAGAGCGTTATTGTGGAGAGTTATATCTTCCGGGACATAAGGCCGTGTAGTCCGTTAAAAGTCAACCGACGTTTCGGAGGAACATGTCGCCTACATATTCAGGGTTTAAGACTAAGCGAAACAGGGAGTATGCTACCTGATTCATGCTGGTTTATTGCTTGCATTATTCTTCGACATCGCAAATGGACGGTACACCTTCCACCGAAACGTCGGTTGACTTTCAGCAGACTACACCTTCTTGTAGCCCAACTGTAAGAGTCTCAAATACAACAAAACATTTTTGTATACGTAATGTGTGTATCACAACACGTGAGAAGCTAACACTAACCTATTCTGAGACAGAGGTACGAATTGTGACGTATACACACACTGCTAGGCAAAGGCTCGATGACCACCTTCCAGCTGAGACAGACTCTTTGGAAACAACCCGTTGATAGGTAAACTTGTTGCAACGAATACGCAACAACAGAAGACGTCTACTGCAAGGCAACTGACGTGTTTTCTGTGAGGTCAGACGCGTGGCTATATAACGAGGAGCCATCAATAACTGACAGTTCAATTGGGAGTCGGAATACTTCCAGTGAAGGCAGAAGAAGATGAAATTTGTCGTCGAGAAGTGAGTCAGAATTAAGAGCTGTAGATCGAATCTCAGGGAGTCGGCAGTCGATAGTGACAGCAAAAAGAGAATTAGGCTGTGACAAAAAGACTTCATGTGTGAGTTGATGTTACAGTGAGACTATGATAAATCCACTGCCAGGAAATGGATAGTGAAGACCAGTGAAATTACCCTGAGAATATTCAGTGTGGAGTAATTTGTAGTGTGAAAATCGACAAGAGTGTTATACTTATTTGTACGAGTAGTTACGACTTGGGAGTGATCAATTAATCCAATTACCAATCCGAATCTCGTCTTTAATCACTAATATACGTGACAGTATTAATTAGACTGTCTGGGACAAAGTGAGAGCATCGGAAATCCTAGCAGGATAAATGATGGAGGAATTATAGTCATCGACTTCAAACTACAGAAATATTTTTGTAAAAGACACTAGAGCCCCTTTCGCTTTTACAGAAGTAGTTTGTCATTAAGGCATGCAATGCTGTGAGATTCTTAGATAGAATATTTTCCTAAAACTGTTCTATGTGGCGCCAAATTAAAATTTCATTTGCTAAGATTAGAACTTTTGCTACTCAGTTTGGAAAAGTTCCACAAAGCTGGAAAGAAACTTTACAGAATCAGTTTATTTGTCATATATTTTTGCTGATTGATGTCGCATAAACAGGTGGAAGTTGAGCTATTGATCATGGAATTATTGCAAGAAAATTCTTGACAGATCCGAAGGTCAGAAATATCTGAGTTAACGGAAGGAAATGCCTGAACGCTTTCAATAATTTTCAGAGATTTTACATTATGATTCATATAAGTGTGAAAGAATTCGATAGTCATGCTTTGGGAACGGCCGGGGTGTCTGTCATTGGATATAAATGATGCTACATGCTGTAAAATGCACATAAACTTTTTATCCATGGTAGAGTAGTTAGTTATTTATTTAATGGAGAGGGTGGGTTTCCCCATGCACTTAGACCAGTATTGGTCCATTGTGCTTCCCTCTATGATATTCTACCAGTCTCTATACCCTACCGATAATGGTGCGTACCATCAGTCCCGCCGGGCAAGCGAGTTCGGCCTCCACTTGCTTTGGCGGTCTATAATGCTTCCCCCATCTATCAGAGGCCTCAGAGATTATTATTGGGCGGGAAACGTCCTGGAATTTGGCTCAGTGATCTCCTTTGGAGATATGAGGTGGTTTTACGTGCCGTAAAGTTACGACACGGGACACACGGCTTAAAGTCCCTCCCGGAGGACCTATTCCCTGAATTTTTCCGCTCTTAAAAATTCGACGACCTCCGCCGGGTATTTGAACCCGCGTACCACGAGTCATGAGGTGGGAACGTTACCTCTAGACTACGGAGGCCGCTTGATTATGGTAGAGTAGTTAGTTGAGACACTATGCTACCATCCGGAAAGTCACGGGTTCGAGTCTCAATTAGAGGGCGTTTTTCAATTTACCTAATCCTTCCTGCTGCACTATGACTCTGGTGTCGTCTCGGCCTTTAACAGAAATGAATACCAAGGATCTTCCGAGGGGGTAAAAGGACACATGTAACGTGATCACAATCCACTGTTGTGACGTCACCGCGGACACGGAAAACAACTTCTCCCATTGTTGCGTGTTGGACGGTGTTTACAGAGCTGTTGCCCTGCAACGCGTTGATCAAATCCGTTACAGTATCTTGTTTCTGTGTGTTGATAATTTGAAAGGTCTTTAGAATAGAACTCTCACGAAGCTCAGGATTCCTCTTGGAGTGCTGAGGCAACGACGTCATCACCATGATAGTGGTGTCGGTTGTTGGTACAGTGGCAAGGCTCAGGGCGGAAAATGGGACAGGGATTTTGTTTGTGGTGAAATAAACATGGCTGCGGTTCCTGGGCCTGTCACACTGGGTGTTCGCGGCAACCAATATGGGCCTCCCCCCNCCACTGCTTTCTGCTCCTTGTACGGAGAATTGGCTTCCAGGTAATCCTCTTGGAAACACACAGAGTGCGCGATAGCTATGGTATAGGGTGATGTGGAGAAGCGAGACCACAGCAACGTGGATCAGTGACTGAGCTATCACTTGGGCGGTTAAATTGTCTAGACCCTGGATGATAATTATAGGTTTTGTGATGAAAAATGTGGAACTAGAACAGACTCTTCTCCGATCACACCGGTTTCATTTGCCACTTAAAATTCCACAGCAATTATCCATGCACGTCTATCTTCCGGAGCTGTTGTAATAAGCCCATTTGGTGTCACAGTATCAAGTGACACCGTCTCATGTAATTTAAAATGAAAAATGAAGTCTACTGCTGCTGGTTTAAGAGAAGTGTTCAAGTCGATACTGAATTTGGGAGAATATAGTCTGGAAAAATGTACTTTAAGGATAGGTCAATTACATGGACTGGATTAGTCGTGCTTGGGTTCGGTTCTAATGACGGACTCCTGTGAACAGGACAATGAAACTTTGTTGTTTAATAAAGGACCAGAAATTTTTCTACGACCTGAGCGACTATTAGCTTCTGAAGATGCGTTCTCCCCATTCACTTAATTAATGTGTGTGAGTAGATTTTATTTAAATATTAGTACATTAAATGAATTTGACAAGACATTTCTCCCTTTGTGTAGTAAATTTTAATTAGCCTGCCATGAGTTGATGGAAAAACGTAGGATCATATCATATAAAAAAAATTCAAATTTTCCTTTAAGGGAGCCAGGATAGCGTAGTCGGAATAACGACTAGGTATTAGTTGGAAGGCCGAGGATTCGGAGCTCGAGTCTCGGTTGGGTCAAGAATTTCCTCTTTTCCAAGCCACGCAGACGAGTTATAGGTTCCACACAGACTCCTATCAAATGGGTACCAAAGACCCTTTCCAGGGGGTAAAGCGGCCAGGGTGTGAAACGTACTACTCAACTCCAACTGGTACCGAGGTCAAGAAAATATAGATCTATATATCCACTCCCCCTTTTCGCTAGTGGGGTGGGGGGGTGGAGTCCAACGGGGTCCACTCGGCACAGCAGTCACTAATTGGCCTGTGGTAGCCTGCCCGGGTGATTATTATGATGGAGACTTTGGTGGAATGAAGATTGACAGGGGAAACCGGAGTACTCGGATAAAACCCACCTCAGCTCCACTTTGTCCACCACAAATCCCACTTGACAAGACCTGGGAACGAACCCGGGCTGCCGAGGTGGGAAGCCAGCTACTAACAGCTTGAGTTATGGCGCGGCCTCTCCACTCCCTCATACGCCTCCATGTCATAGTGCTTAATTATCTAAGCAGAGGGACAATTTTACCTTTTATTTTTTATTTCCTTAAATATATGATACATCGAATAATGTTTGAATGACGTACAGATCTCAGTCGGGTTCTGCACTATTTTATACTACTCTGTTATGTAGTTGTTTTTAGAAACTCTGCAAAATAATTTGTTTTTCTTATAAATTAGGATAGATGTTAATCAAAATTGAACCGCCCAGATCCCATACTGAATACAATCCACCCGAGAGTGTGAGATTTAAATATAGCGGAGAGCATGAGACGACGTCCCTACACTTTTGCATTTGATACAAAGAACAGAGGATGACCATGCAATTTGTCACATGAAATGACTGTGGTCATTGAATGGGGCAGTTACCGTTCATTCAGCTGGTGCAGTTCACAAAAGAACAGTCAGTTCAATTGGCTTAATCTAATTTTCGCTCAAATGAGCGGACAGCGCCACCAGTTGACCTTTCGGCAAATTATTTTAACTTAAAATTTTTAAATTAGAAGGCAAACATATATCCATTTGCACGCAGATAAATTGTAACTCTCAGTTGTGGACATGTGATTGAACTTCTAACCGCCTCAAGCAAGGATTAGTAATGAAAACCTTCATATACTTGAAACGAATCTATTCCAGACTTTTGTTTATTCATGATTTATTGTCTGATATTTATACTAATGAATAGTTTCAGAATGAGAAATATAAATTTCTGAGATATAACACAATCTTGGGGCACACAGTAGCGTAGTTGGTTGAGGCACTGTGCTACAACCCGTAGGTCTCGGTTTTGAGTCCCAGTGAGGTGGATTTTTTCCAATTGACCTAATCCTTCCAGCCGCACTATGGAGTCGACACAGCATCTAACAGAAATAAGTACCAGGAATTTTCCAGGGAGAGGGGTATAGGGCTGTCGGCGCATAAGGCGGACAAATTTACCGCTATCTGTAAGCCGATTATCTAGAGAAAACATGGGAGTCTCGACGTCTCACAGCCCTATGGGCCTTCACGACCTATTACAGGAATAGCATTACCTTTACATTTTTACCTTAAATTTTAATGTTTTCTTTGCAATTTTATAATTCGGGAATCTGATGATCAGTTTAATATTTCCTTCTACTCTTGGCAGTATCATAGTTTTAGAAATATCAAACGAGGGAAATTATTACACCGCATCACCCTGGAATAGAAAGGTGCATGGCATTTAGTGTCCATAGACCTATATATTTTCAACGAAACATTTCGGACCTGGTACATATACAGAATCAAAGCAGGAAAGAGGGAGATGCCTTCCACTGTCTTTTCTTGAGTATATGGCAATATACTGGCACTGGCCAATGCAATATTGCTGACAGCAACTCTTACTTTCTTGAATAAGCATCACCTGCAGGAAAAATAATAAAAACTTTTCTGAACAGTTTGAAATGAATGGAATTACATCCAGTACTTGGGATTCCCACTCCCGATAACATTCATGGGCGTGGCAGGAGGCTGTACGCACTGCTTTTGCCACGTGCTATGTTCAGATTTCTCTTAGTTTTATTTTTTCAGTTTCTTGGGGTGGAGTGAGACCGATTCCATTTGGTATATCGGCCAAAATTGGCCTCTTGTACCAGAATTGGGTGACAGATGATGATAAATGTGTAACAGTCGGTGGAATGAGAATTGGCAAGGGAAATCGAAGTACTCGGAGAAAACCTGCCGCAGCGCAACTTTGTCCACCACTAATTCCACATGATCCGACTTGGGCTCGAACTGTGCCGCTGTGGTGGGAAAGTCGGCGACTAACCCCTTGAGCTATGGCACGGCCTTCAGACTTCTCTACTTCCACGTCTCTGCTGCCTTCGAAACGAGAGGAAGATAACCCATGACATGTCAGCTCGTCATATCATCATCAACTGGCATGTAACTGCCTCTGCATCTTCATGACTCTACATGTGCCAGGCCTTAGCAAATCGCGCCATCAGAACTACTTGTTTCTACAGTTTGTTATTTAACAACGGTCTCAGTGTCGAGACGCTGTAGAGTGGTGTGTGGTTTCACGACTGCCAGAGTCTCGAGAGAGAAAAATACGGTTATCAGTTCCGTCAGACTCGGAAACAAGAAGGACTGTGCTGGCGAGGCCCAGCAGCAATTTACCCGAACCGACCTACCGAAATTACGAGTACATTGCGTTGATTGGGATAATTACTAACTAAAGTGCATGATTTAATTTCTCTCATTCACATGGCCTCATCTCACAGTAACCTCTAGCTGAACTCCACTTTCTTCCTAAGTGCACTTATGCTAGTCAAGACTTCAGCTTCTTACGGAGTTTATACATTAATTCTAAAAGTTTTCTGTCAAGTTTAGGTTACAAAAGAAGAACTGTAAATTGTTCGCGAAGGGTTTCGAAGAAGTTTGCTGTAGGAAAGTCATTTGTCTGTGTTTTAATCCTACGAAAAGCTACGGAACCTTTTAAAAATGGTCTGTTTGTTAACAAGTTCAGTCGACATTGGGCGACTGTTCCACTACTTCTAGTGACGGCTGTAGTTTCATTGTGCCTGTAAAGGTTAGATTTCCAACTTAACAGTGAGACAGCGATGTAGTGCAGAATTCTTCCGCCTTTCACAGTTCATGCATATTGATTTCCGCGTTCGGAATTAAGTGTTACTTCGTTTTCTTCATATCTTCTTTCCTTGTTACGTGATATCACATTTAAAAGCGTGCACTAAATTTTTTTTTCAGCGAACCTTATTAATGGCTCAATAGAGCTCTCTTATTATCATGAAGCACAATTTGACCATATCCGGCCTCTACTTAAATACATTAAAAGTAATAAATGTGTGTTTAATTGCACTGGAAAATGGAAAAAAGGTTTGTGAGTGGAGGTATAGTACCACACATCATTAAGAAGAAAATTTTACTTGCATAATAGATATTGAACGGTTTGTAAACTGAAGACTCAGACTCAGATGCCGCTTGGGACATAAAGCCATACACACATATACTTGTATATTATTTGTGACAGAGAATCCAAAGCACAAAAATGCTTGTTAAGAAATTTACAAAAGAATGACCTGAGAAAGGCAGTGAACCTATCAAAGCACAAGTATGTTCCTGCAACACGCCCTCAGACACTTAGGAGAAAGAAGTTGCAGTAGCTGGCAGAGCTTAGATTTTATGGTGATGCCATAATAGAGTTATATGGATATACCCCGACTAAGGTGGCCGTTGAATATAAGGGTAACATCACTCTCTCCTTCGTATGTTAACCTGACGCCCTTCAGCCATTCACGTAGTTTCACAGCAGACTCAGTCTGCAAGTTTACAACATGATGAAGTAAGGGCACTGGCAGGCAGTCCCACAGTAATATATGCGCTGGTACAGGAAACATCAACTCAAAACCACTTAACTTTGCTATACTGTTTTCCCGGGCTTAGTAAAAGAACCGTTCAAGTAATATATTCGGGTCACAGTATGTAAAGTTATGAGAAATGGTACACTTACGTATAGCCACTGTTAAGTGTTGAGCAAAATAATTTTATGTAAGTGGAGGTGCAGTAATTGTGGAACGGAAGTTACGCAGCCTAAAGTTTTAAGTTCATCAAACACTGTTAAAAGTAATTAAGTCAAGAAAGGTGGAATCCTGAAGAAATATAAGCCACACTGGAAGAAACATATATTGTGCATGACAATTTGATTCCGGGGAAAAAGTGAGAAGATCTCTGAGTTAAATATTATCACGTGCTTTAGTGACTATAGACTGGGTTTGAATTGGTGAATATATTTGCTGAAATCTCACAGAACGTAACTACACATAATTATAACTGTCTCACAGTCTCGCTAAAATTTGCTGTAACTACAGCACAAAAATAAATTTTCTATAAGCGTTTTCATTAGTCTTTGATGGGTAACAGGTCTTAATAATAGTTATAAATCTTCCAAGTTTTCACTAGGCGTTTCCTGCTAATGAATCTTGGCTAGTTTGCACTCAACTACTGAACTCTGAGCTCTCTTGCAAACGAATCAAAAAACTGAGTTTGAATCTGAGTCTTATGTTACGACCGACAGTCTGTCGGCCAGTTTGTCTTGGAACAAAGCACCCATCTGGGGCTTACGACCAGATTTTTATTCCTGTCGGACATTTGAGGATTTGTTGATGTGGGGCGCTCTCCGTGACGAGAGGACGGATCTGTCTTTCACAATTGTTGCTGGCCCTTGCCAGCGCAGTCATTTTTGGGTCCGAGTGCGGTGGTCCTCGCGATCATTTTTACTGTCTCAGATTCTAGACTCCCTATTCATCGCCTCCTAACACTCGCAAGGTTACGGTGGAGGTATTCGAGCCCGCCTCCACATGGACTCTCTTTTATAACTTGTGGCGAACCGAGACCATCACCTCGAACAGTCCGTGTATTATTGCATCTATGCGTTGCCATGGGAAGGTGTTTTAGGCGAGCCGTCGTCTAGCAATGGACTATTCCTCGTCTATTTCTTTGCAGCGGGAACTCGCTTGCCGAGCCTTTGTCTAGCAATGGTCGTATTATTCCCAGTATTACAATTAACCTTAAAAGAAGAGGTAGTAGAGAAATCTGGATTGAATTACTAAGGGAGCGGTCCAGTGGCAAGCTTACTATACGAAGATGGTGTTGAAGCTTTTATTTCTGTGGCAGAGAAATCCCACAGTCATTTGCATGACTAGAAACTATTCAAGAAAATATTCTACACCATGGAGTTAAAAAATAATCGTTCCTATTCTTCTGTTATTTTTGGATACAGGAAATATTACTGCTCACTGTAAAACTGTTAATAAGTATTTAATCAATATGTGTATGATAAAAACAGCAAAGTTATCCCTGTAACAGGCCATGAAGGCCCATAAGGTTGTGAGACGTTGAGGGTCCCACGCGCCGGCCGCTCTTTACTCCCTAGGAAAATTAATTAATTAACTCCTGGTACTCATTTCTGTTTGTATGATAGAGGTATAAAAATTATCTCTCGCGCTCTAAGATGTATCCATGTGTGTATAACACTAGAATCTAAAAGAAAATGCAATCGCCAAATATAAGTAAGAATTTATAGACATTACATTATATTTATTAATAACAAAACATTAAATCTTTACCCTATCATTAACGCAGTTGTAGATTGCCTTTCTGAAGAGGATATGTAATATTAGTTTTATTAGATTAATTGGGGCACGCGGTAGCGTAGTTGGTTGAGGAACTATGCTACAAGCCGGAAGATTGCGATGTCGAATCCTGATGAGGTGGATTTTTTCAATTAACTTTATACTTCCAGCCGCACTATGGCCCTGGGGTCGACTCAGCCTCTAACAGAAATGAGTATGCGTAATAGTCTTGGGTGGTAAAGGGTGGCCGGTGTGTAAGGCTGACTACCTTACCGCCATCTACGAGCCGTTTAGAAAATGTGGGAAACTCAACATCTCACAAACCTATGGGCCTCCACGTTCTGTTACAGGGATATTTTTACTTCTTTTACTGTTTTACTTATTAAATTAATTTATGTAGACATTGTAATTATAGTATTTTTTTTAGTTCTCATAGTAGGGGGTGGAATCAAGCTGAGTCCACTGGGCACGTCTGCCATTGATTGGCCTATTGTATCTGTCCCAGGCCATTATGATGATGGAGAATTTGGTAGAATGAAGATTGGCAGAGGAAACCGAAGTACTCGGAGAAAACCTGCCCCAGCACCACTTTGTCCATCACAAAACCCATTTGACCACACCCGAATTTTAACCCGGACGGCCGCGGTGGGAAGCCAGCGACTAACCACTTGAGCTATGACGGGGCCTCAATGATAGTATTACATCGAATGCATAGTTTTCTTCTTTTCTTATTGCACGAGTACAAAAGCTGTCCAATATCTCCTGTTTTCTGAAAATCGGAATTCTGTATACGTGTGTAGATATTTGTTGCGAAACCTTGGACATGTTATCGGACCGTCGCAAAGTCCTTGCCTACACAGGACAATGCGAATACAGAAGTAATTCTTATTCACACGCCCCGAGAAAGATTTCGACACATGACCTTATTATTTCAGATATAAAGAACAGTACACGCCTTAGGCCTTGTGGTCAATAAGATTAAAATTAAATTTAATATGGGAAATCTAAAATTTTTATACATATACAATTATGAAATATGTTAATTCAAATGTCGTTATTATGTTGCTTAGAGCTTACGTCAATGTAATATATGTAAAATAATATTTTTTCATGTGTATGGGTGTACGCGTGACGAATATCTTGTTCCAGATCTGATGATTGGATTGATTGGCACTTCGGTTACAATCTCTCTTAATTACAATCAATACAGCGCTATCGCACACTTTCCAGTTCACCGTTGCACAAGCACTAGGATTCTCAGTTTCCATTAGTCATCTCCTGGCAACGGAGCTCAGCACACAAACTATCACTTCAAAACACCATGAAGTATTCTTGCAATTCCTTTTCCAATCAGCTTGGACTGCCGATTCTCCAGAAGTGGCCCCAAATCTCTAATTCTATAGCCAGCATATCGTATTTACGCATGTATAGGCCGCACATTTTTTTGCCAAAATTCAAGAGGAAAACTGGAGTGCGGCTTATATTCGAAATATTCGAAATCACACTTCATTTAAAAAAAATATATTCATAATTAGTAATACAGGGTGTAATACTCCTGAAATAATATTCCAAGAAAATTACTTTTTCTATAATTTCTGTCTGAAAATTGTGCTGCGGCCTATACACGCACGCGGCCTACACATGCGTAAATACGGTATCTCCAGTCTAGGCTTGACTCAGTACTCTCATCTAATGTAGTCTCAGCTGAGTCTGAGTCTGAGTCTGAGTCTTATGTTACGACCGACGGTCAGTCGGCCAGTCTCTCTTGGAATGAAGCACATATCTGGGGCTTAAGACCAGATTTTTATTACTGTCAGGCAGTTGCGGGTTTCTTGACGTAGGGCGCTCTCTCTTAAAGAGAACGGGTTTGTCGTATACAATTGTAGCTGGTCTCGCCAGCACAGTCAATCTCGGGTCTGATTTCCGTGGGACTCGCGACCATAATTTACTGTCTCAGATTCGAAACTTCCTTTTCGTCGTCTCCTGACACTCTCAGGGTTAATAACCCCGCAGGTTTCAAATGATGGAAACCCTTAGATATTATCTGTGAACGTGGTACGGAAAGCGAGTAGGTCGGGTGACAAGGCAAGATATCAGACAACCACATGATACCCAGCGAAGGGCACAGCTGATAATTAAACAAAAGACGGATGAAATAATTCTGCATTATGTATGGTTTTTTAGAATAGAAAGAGATATCACCTTAAGGTAGAAAGCTTCTGTTTGAGAGCGCATAAAAGATTATTGAATACTCATTGAGGAAATACGGGGAGGTTAGCCTGGCAAGAGGAAGCTGGGGACGATCCATCTCTGTGACAGTTATTAAAGCTTCTATCCATTTACTTGAATTCCTAAACTTGCCTAGAGAAATTTATTATGGAAACCGAGTGAAAAATTGTGCCCCATTCGAATATATTCACACACATTTGGAGCGTATCAGTTTCATTCTTTGGGATTCTCTTCTCTGATCTGACCCACATCGAGCGAATGCGATGTGCAGTACACTCGCAAGGGCATGCAGTTTTGTAGCAGAATGTCCCATTCTTTGTCGTGTGTGTATATATATATATATTAATTTGATTACATTTTTATATTAATATTGTATCGCGATTTCTCAGTATTTTAGCAAGTACATGTCAAGATAGACCCTACATAGAGAATTGCTTAATATGACGCAACTCCTCACGAAGTTTTAAACAGCTTTTGAGCTTGTTCTGTTTGTGAGAATATCACGTCACAGGGAACAGTTTCGAAGGAATGCATGATGCAAATCAGCTGCAGTGGTTGTGCACATGATTAGAAGCACAAAGAGAGACTGTCTCTGGCGGTCTCTGGCGTTCGAAGTGAATGGACGCCATGTCGAGTAGTTATTTTGTAGCAAAAAATAAAACAAACTGTAATTATCAGCGTATCAAGAACCAACAAAGGATCTCAATTTGTAAACATGTGTATAGTGATGATTGAAATATAAATTTAAAAATAATATTCGTGCAATGGTGTTGTGTGGAGCAGCAATAAGTCTTCCTGCCTAGCTAGAATGAGGCCCGTCAAAGCCTTGAGGGCAGATATGTTTTGCCGATTGAGCAGTTAGCCTAATTATGTTATAAAATCATTCCAACTCTAAAACAAACCAAATGGAACTTGGTTATAATATGAACGGTGAAGGAAGTCGTGACCTCAACAACCACATCAAACGAGGAAGGACATCTACAGTTTTTCTGGAAAGCTATACTCCGAATTACTGGATTTTCGGACTTTGTCCAGCGTCCGGCTTTCAAAATATAGAAAACACAACTGTCCAGTGATTGAGGTTATCTCTTTCTAAGGGGCCCAAAAGAGTAAGTGTCGGTCCCCTCATCTGAGGACGGAAACATATCAATTTTCCTAAACATTGTGTTTTCTAGTATCTAGAATATCGGACGATGGGCAAGGTCCGAAAGCCAAGTAATTCTGAGTGTTATACACCGATGTCAGAACCATTTAGAATTCACTTTAAACAGCTGCAGCCTTTATATTGGATGACAAATTCGTTTTAAACACTGATGTGACAAGCAAGGAAATTATTAAATTCACTCAGTTCAGTTGGATATTTTATCTTCGCGGTATGCACTACGTTACAGCTACATGCTAGCTTGTGATGCTGGATCGTTCATTGTATCGAGATCATGCAAGAAGTTCCGTCGACATCACACATATATAATGGTAAATAATTATATGTGTATTTAGATTCAAGTTTGACCATACAGGCTACTTTCAGGTATTTCAAAACTTATTACCCGCTTGCTGTTGGATCTCTATATTGGCAGATGTTTACATTGTGATTGCCGAAGTAGGGCGGCTCCTCCAGAAGGGCTCAGCTACATGTGTAAGTATTTTCTTTATTGCTAGTGAGGTGGAACTAAGGCCCTTGTATTGCGGCCACTTCTGGCCTATTGTACCAGCCCTAGATGATAGGTGGGGGTGATTGTGGAGCAGTTGGTAGAATGAAGATTGGCAAGGGAAACCGAAGTACTCGGAGAAATCCTGCCCCAGCGCCACTTTGTCCACCACAAATCCCACTTGAAGAGACCCGGGATTGAACCCGGACCGCCGCGGTGGGAAGCCAGCGACTAACCGCTTGAGCTATGGCGCGGCCCCTCGTGTGTAAGTAAGTAAATTTACATAGTGATTCTTGTCAAATCCTTTCCCATAAATTCTATATGAAACTCGATACAGTGTATATGTAGGATATTTAGAGGCAATAGAATCCTTAAAAAGTTTAAAGTGTTTATATATTGGTGAAATTTACTGCATTCAGTTCATTCATGCAAATATTAAAACAAATCGATATGAAAAAATCGTATGTTCCACACCACTTTATAAACATGCAAGGAACGGCAGCATTGCAAGTTACTGCTGTTTTAATTCATCACACTTCCCCTCGATCTGCTAAATTACCTCCTCCGACCTTTACATGTTTTATTTTGTCAGGTGGTATCGCCTTCTGTAGAAAATACGTCAATTCACTAGGTTTCATTGGATTATAGTTTCGGTAAAAAATTATTCTAGGTACTGAAGAATTGGCTGAGTTCCTCCTAATGTGGTCGTTCCCAAATTAATTGGAGCACACCGAAGAGGTCCTCGAAACATTGAAAAGTGGCGAGCGTAAAAATTACGACAGTTCTCCAAAACTGAATTACTAAGTGGTGAAATTCTCTCTATGCTTTCTTACTTTATAGGATGCATAAAATACAGTTCACTTCGTAGTAATTAGGCAGTTAGTGGCCGCGCCATAGCTCAAGCGGTTAGTCGTTGGCTTCCCACCGCGGCGGCCCAGGTTCCATCCCGGGTCTGGTCAAGTGGGATTTGTGGTGGACAAAGTGGCGCTGGGGCAGGTTTCTTCCGAGTACTTCTGTTTCCCCTGCCAATCTTCATTCCGACAATTGCTCCACAATCACCCTCACCCATCATCTAGGACTGGTATTATAGGCCATAAATGGCCGCAGTACAAGGGACTTAGTCCCAACCCACTAGAAAAAAAAAGGCAATTCAGATATATTTAAATTAGACAGTATTACAAATGAATTCTCGCACTTGTTATTTTGAATGAAAGTGACTCCGTCGCATTTTTATGTATATCGACGAAATTGTTAACGAATTAACTTAGACTGAGACAAAGGAAAGTAGAGGTAAAGTTATTTTAAACGATTATATTATTATATTACGTATATTATCTCCCAGTAGATTCATCAGCGAATGAAATTTCGAAAGGACAAATAAAGCTGCCTACAGTTTAAATTTGTCCAGTATTTCATACGTACTTTTACAGAGGTTGACACTATTGGAGATAATTTTCCAATTGTAACAGCATAGCAATGTCACAGACCCCCTTCCGTTCTCCCTCACCAAATTCCTGTGTACACATAATGCACAAATGCAGGGCTACTTACAAAGGTCTCTTTGAAGCTGTAATGTAGAACATGTGAGTTCGAAATTATGCACTATTCTATGAAAATATTGGATGTCACTGAATGGAATTTAATTTTCACATGGCCTAATGGCCATATAAATGTTAACCACTGGACAGATAGCATGGCCGATGTTAGCAGGAATAACACGCGAATGTAATTTGTATGTACGAGTAATTCTTCCTGCTTTCACATACTTCCACTCTGGCTCTCCTCTTGTCAGAATTATCCAGCCAGACAGTGGAATATATACTGACAGAAGCATCACTGAAATCTTAGCCGAATATTCAGAAATCCAATGAATTTATCGTTATTACATTTCATATTTTGCATAAATACTTCTGGACATCAAAATAAGAAATAAATTCCTTATAAACATCTGTGCTGTTGGTCTTCCTTAAGAAGTTTTATCCATTAGAAAATGTCAGCTCCTCCCGTCATATTGTAAGCTCACCATCATCAGCGACTGTTTCCATTAACCTGCTGGCTGAAAATTTATGCGACTGCGTGTAAGCCCTCACACTTCAAAGGCATGAATTAGAGAACAGAAATACATTAATTCTCTTCGAGAACACTGAAGGTGACTAATTGAAGCTGTGATCTTCAGTACACTACTTCCAATGTCGTTTAACACGACGGTGCTCCGCCATGTTACAGTTACGAAGTGCAACAATGGCTGTCCGAAAATTATCCTGGACGCTGGATTGGTCAAAGGAGCACTTCAGTTTCCTGGCCAGCACCCTCACCTTTCTTGAAATTTATTGATTTTTTTCCTTTGTTTATTTCACGCTTAAGGTCTCTCCTAGTAAAGTCAATATAAGGGAGAAACTGTGGCGGATAATTCAATAATTTGTACCTGAAATAAATAATAAACACTCAGAATCTTCATACAGTTGCAAGTTTATTTTTTCACAGAGAGGTGACCGAGATGTGTGTCCCTGAGTATGAAGGCCATTTCGAGCACACCTTTTAAGAAAAGGAACCTAAAAGTCGTTATTAATGGCTCTTTGTGTGTCTTCTTCTTATATACATCTATTTAAATTTAGGAAATGTTCAAGGTGGGACCGAGGAAGATTAAGTTACAATATCTATAATTGGTCCATATTCGTATGAACTTCTTACTTATTCAGATGTCCATAAACCCCTTTGTAGAAAATGGAGGGAAATAATGAGATGTTGCATATTGCAAGAACATCTGAGACTTCCATGAAAACACTCTGATATAGGCCGCGAAGCTGATGGTCTTTCACCTCTATTTAGAACTCTGAGCTTTTGCTAATCCTTTTCAAAAACTGTGTACTGGTCAGTGTCCCGGATCAATTGTGTCCATCCCAAGGCTTAAAACTACATTTCCGTGAGATAAATTTCGGTAGTATAATCCAGTCTTTCAGTATGTCTCCCAAGTTGTCTCTTCTCTCTCCGAAGTCAGATGAATCCAGTTCTGAANTGGCACCGTGTAGAACTAGTGTGAACCGACGTTTCGGAGGAATATCAGTTCACACAAGATCTACACGGCGCCACATCCCTGAAGACGGCATTCTTAATTTTAATATGATTTTCCTTCTCCTCGTAAGTGTCCTAAGCATCCTTTTCCGTTCGTATTTCGCAAATAATTTCAGTGTACAGTTCTTAGCTCCCTACACAAGAAGCTTCAACCTCCCATGCCCCTGTGGGCTTTCACGGCCTCTTACAGGGATACCTTTACTTACTATCTTTACGTTTTTACGTCTTTTCAGGCGAGTGCATGAAAATCGAGCGCTTATATTGTGATGTAAGTCCCTGAATGATGTTCTGTTCTGTCTTTCTTGGAAGCTTTCGTTTTATCAGATTTTGATCTGCAGGCGAATCGTGATTTTGTGGCAGTGCGTCCATTGTGGGTGGTGAGGTCATTCATGTTTTTGTCCTGTACTCAGAAGAACGGAGCCTATGTTCGTGTTGTCTGGTTGAAGAATTCATGCTGCGAATGAGGTGTCAAGTTGAGGAACATGTAGAGGTGCTGTGTGTCACGTAATTCATTTTATCTACGCAATATGAATTAATATCGAGACGTGAATTAATGTCTTCACTAATCCCGCTCATAGTCACTCTGGGCATTCTGCATAAATTACGAGTAATATTCCCTAGCTATTTCAGTTGACTTAAAACTGAAAAAATGTCAAGGTGACAATTATTTTCTGAGTGTCAAATGTATAAGCTTAATCGAAACTCCTGACGGAAATGGATTAATGTACGACATTTGAGTTAGAAATAATAGTAGGCTTTAAGAAAGAACTTTGGAAACGCACACATCCCAATTCCGTGTAGATTGTACCTATTCACTCATGTAGTGTTTGAAGTATACTGAATAGATTTATTACATATTTCATAATAATATGCTAGAAAATAGCAAAACAGAAATAACAAAATAGAAAATAGCTAGACAGCAAATCATACTTAACCTACATATTCATATATTGTTTTTTGCTATACTGCAATATTATTTGATGAAATTTATGGCTTTATGTTTTCATAACCTCTTTATTTCATAAAGTGTGTGGGACTTCAAGCTGTCATTGAAATAATGTAGTAGGTGATGCAAACTGTTATGAAAATCAATGATGAGAATTAATTAACTTAAATTTAAATTTAATTTATGTACGAAAACATGAAGCAGAATGCAGTAGACTGCATCATAAGCATGTGTAATGGATTAGAAAATTAATTCCGACATATTAAACAAATTGAAATATATAAAATAATTTGGGCAGGGAGGGGGTGGACATCCTGTCTCATCGCGGTATTACAGCTGCTAAAATTTTCACCCTTCTCTTGTGTACGTAATCTGATTCAGAAGTAGGTACGGCCTGATTATTCTGGTCTGTTAGCACCTGATCACGCTGGTTCCTCGCTCCCGGATCTCCTTATTTTTTCTTCCACCCTGAAGATGGAAGCGATACGTTCCACCGAAACGTCAGTTAACATAATATTTACAAGACGCCACATCCCACAAAACTGCTTTCTTTATAGTCACCCCCGTGAAAACCTCAAATCTTACACATATTATTTGGTCTTTCTAGTGTCAAGTCTGTCCAACTCCATTTCACGTCCGGCATATTAATAGAAGTAATAAATACAGAAGCGTAGAAGGGAGGATAACATTGAAAATGGGGTATAAGATGTAAGTTCTTGAGCTTGTTTCGCCTTGCTTAAAATACGCGCCATTCACGGGATCTTATTAAGATTGCAACTAATGTTCGGTTTCCATAAATGAAGGCGCACTTCTTGAACATTTGTGTTAATATCATCTTTTGAAGAAGACGGCTCCGTCTGTTTACTCAGACGACGAGAAGCACCAGACGTTCCTCACGATTGTTTGAAGCCTGTAAGTGGGGACATTGGAGGTACAGAACAGAGTCAGTAATAAAGGCTTTGTGTGGTTATTTTTTGAGAAGCGCACTGTCCTAGGGAATTAAAGTATCTTATCCTCATTTAGCAACTACCTATTGCCAGTGAGCTGAGTCCTTCTTAAGAAGCCGAAATCTGCTCTCCCACTCAACAAATTGTAGGCAATTTCGGAAGATGAATTTCGTTGCAGTATTCACAACAGCCTGCCATCCGTCTCTGTCCTAGGCATAGTAAGCAGAGCTTACACTCTCCAGTCCTGTTCCTCTAACGTCTACTTTAGTGTTATTCTTCCATCTACGTATAGGTCTTCCTAGTGATTTTTCCTTCATGGTTCCGTCTAAATATACTCCACGCATTTCCCTACTCTCTCATGCGTGCTGAATGTCCCGCAACTGTATTTTGCCAGGAGTATATTTTATTAAGTAGCCGGTCACGGTAGCTGAGCGGTCTAAGGCATACACTGTCTTCGCTCGCTCGGAAGCCGAGATCGTGGGTTCGAATCCCACTCAGGGCATTGATGTTTGTGTGCGTTTTTCTGTGTTTGTTTACAGGTAGAGGCCTTGCGACGAGCTGATCACTCGCCCAAGGAGTCCTACCGTACGTGTAAGATCTAGTAAACCGAAGTGAAACGGAGAGTTTCATGGAGATAGGCCTAGGCCCAAAATGAGGGCTGTAGCGCCAAAGGAAAAAAAAATTATTAAGTTCCTCATTTCGCAGTTCTCTCCTTCCTCCAATTATTTCATCTCTCTTAGTGCCAGACCTTCCACTCAGCAACCTATTCTCGAATATTGTCAGTTGATGCCCTTTTCTCAATGTGAGGGACCAAGTTTCTTTCCTGTCGTAGGTTATTTAACGACCCTCAAAGTATCTGGGCAAAGTAGGGATGCATTCTGAGGGCTCCCAGAGCCCCCAGAGAGTAAAATATTGCGAAATGTAGACGTATTTCTAGACAACTCCCGAAATAGGCGCACGCAACAATACAAAAGGTATTGCAAGAAATGTTTTGTATGTGACCCGCACATGTGGTTACAGTGAGACTATAAATCCATTGGCAGGATACGACTAATGAAGATTGAGAAGATTCAGTGTGTTCTAGTGATTTGTGAAGTGGGTAGGATAACGATACTGTATAAGCTATTGTGATTAACAGAGACTGTAAAAAAATTTTTAATAAATCTAATCATCAAATCCTGAACCCGTTATTATTAATCACGCAAACCACGGATACGTGGGATTCGGAACCATGAATCACTGCGCTGGGGAAGACCAGTAGCAATTTAGCAGGAAGGGAATCAGAGAGTATATAAGGTAGGATAGTGGGACGACCGATAAATTGGAAAGGATTTAGAAGAAGGAGGATGCGGCCTCATTTAACTGTTATCATAACAATTTCCTGGAGCGAGAGAGGAACATCACGGAGAATATGTCAGGATAGCCGGTGACCAGGACGAGATTCGAACCAAGCAGATTCCCAAGTACAGTCTAGGATGTTATTTCTGCGCCAATCTGCTCGGTAGACAAATTTTCACATCCACGCCCAACTGTAGGAGCTGTTAGATCTTCGTGTTATAGGCTTGATAGAAGTAGTGAAAGCATTCTAAGCTGAGTGGTAGCAAGCATACTGAGAATTTTATCTGTTCTCAACCACATGAATTAACTGCTGCCTTGTTACTTTGGATCCAAAATATTTCAATTTCCACATAGTTTCGAAGTATCTGTTAACAATTTTTTGCTATGATTTTGTTGTGAATTCTGGTGATGAGACATCAGTACATTGTTCTTTTCAGTCACTTCTAGACCATCTTTTTTTTATTTGAGGCTATTGGCGATCTTGTGTGTTTTTTGTTTATGGTGTTTATGTTATGACTCAATAGTTTATAGTCATCAGAACAGATCAGAAGGTGGTGTGACCACGTCAATTACATTTATACAAAGATTTCAAAACTTTCTAATGGTGCATTCTACGGCAAAGTTAAAAAGAAACGAAGATAAAACACCTCCTTGTTTTAGATCATTTCAAATAAGAAAGACAGAAAAAATATTTACTCATCTGAACATTACTACAGGTTCCGTTTAAACACTCTTTAGTTATCCATACTTTTTCCTTGGTTGTACACAACTCAAAGTCAAAGTTGTATAATACTTCGCTCCTAACTGAATCATAGTTTATCTTGAAGTTTTGAATTGCAGATATATGCTGTCATTTTAATCCAACTTTCTTTCAAGTGTCTGACAAATTAAAATAATCTTACCAATTTTTATTTCGTACATCTAAACAAACAGAGATGAGCCCCAGTAATTTTGTTTATGCATGACCTTAACCTTGATTAATGAATCTTTGATAACATTTTGTAAGGTGTTAATAATATTGATGTACCTCTATAATCACCAATCAGTTGTTACTCTTCTTGTAAATAGGCGGAATAGTGGACTCTTACACTGTTTAGGAAATTCTTCCTTATTCCAAACAGAATTACTGTGTTTATGGACCTCAGTGCCTCATATTTCACCTCCTGCCTGGAACAGTTTTGTAGGAATTTTTACAGTGCCTGGCGATGTATATTTACAAACACAGAAACAACGATTTTAACCTCGAAAGGAGTAGGCTAAATTACTGATCGCCCATGTACATCTTTTTCTGTGTAACTAATATCGCTTACCTCTTGAACATCCAACAGCTGAGAGGGTAGTTTTCAACCCATAGAAGTGTCGTGGGAATCTGCAATCAGGTCACCATTCTCATTTTTCAATTTTATTTTAAATTGGTATGCCTTCAGAAATTAAGTTTGCCTCTACATTAGTCTCTCGTATTTATTGTGTGTTGCAAGCTCATTAAGATTATCAAATATTCCTTCTTTTTCCTGAAATGTCTACTAGCTTCAGGTTTTGTTTTTATTCTGGTTTTATTTCTTTATTTGTCTTGGATACTGCAACCATTGAGTTTTTAATGTTGCCTTTGATGCAATGGTTGTTGACAACTGTCGTTAAACCATAGAGTCTGCTGCTTTAATTTATAATAAGTTTAATTCCCTTTGGCTTCAATTTGTTTATTTTCTGTAATCGTTTTCCAAACTTTGTTATATCATCTTCATCACCGTCATATCTAAGCTTGCCAGTGCTCCGATTCTCTTGGTCATTTGTTATTACCTTCTGCTTAATCTAGGATCTTGTGATTCAGTCTGTGCATATCAGGCTTCAGTTGCTCGTTTTTCAGCGAAAGCCTGTCCCCAATTTCTGTAGCCACCAGAGAGTGATCGGTACGAGAGTTAACTCTTCCGAAAAGTCGGACAAAATGTATGCTTCAAATCTTCGAAAAAAATTCACCTGGTGTTTAATGGATTCATCGAATATATGGTACAGTTCCACATACACGTTGTCATCCATATCCTCCAAAGGAGCAAGCACATACAGAGCAACAGTATCTCATTAGCGTCCTCTTACTCTTGCGTACGGCATCGTGTTACTAGCTGTCTGTTCCCTCTTAACTCCCAATATTATTTCCATAGCTACGAAGCTTCCTCTCCCAATTTGTGATTCTCCTTACAATTTCTAGAGGAAAATGCCTAATTGTCTGCTGGTTCTGTACCAACCATGTCCCATCTGACCTTGTGCTCCCACTAAATTTTACTTAAACATTGCTAATTGTTTACAGATATTGTAAGTGAGCTTGCTCCATAGATTGCATCAATGTTCATTTTTTTTATTGCTAATTTACAATCTACTCTAGTGACAACAGAGTAATAAGTAAATATTCGGGCGCCGTAGTAGCTTCTTGTGATTATCATCCACTGATGGGTCTTCACGCGTCTCCTAGGTTAGGTCTTCTGGCCAATGACGTTGGAGTCTTCTGTTCGCCAGTGGTTCGGCTGCGAGTTATTTTATTGGGTGGTTGTCGTGGTCTACGATGCGATCTCTATATTTGATGGCTTTTAAATGTTAACATACAATTACTGGTATGGAATGCTGAAATGCTATTTTGCCTTCTTCACTAAAGTATGAAGGACATTAACTTTCAAATTGAACTTTATAATTTAGGACGTGAACACAGTCATAGTAAAAGTACTGCATATTTTTAGGTATTACATCTGAAATTATCACAGAAAGAAGTTGAGGTCTGATTCACTGCAGTGTATTCATATAATCAAGGCTTTCGACGAGGAATTTATACTAGGCACTCACATATATATGTAACTAATAGTATTTTCAGTACTGTATCGGGTAGTTCATTCTCATTTCCCTTGCAATGAAACAGCTACTTAATACAATAATTGAATTGGGAGGCTTTAATGACACCATGTAGTAGAAAGAGGCTGACTTATGTTTAGTGAAATACAGCCCATTATGATACCTTTCTAATACAAAGAGCGCATGAAGCAGACAGCGGCCGAAGTAGAGCCTAGAGGGCGCAAGGAACTGGGGACAGTCCACAGTTTGGTTCAGTGAAGAGCCGGGATAGCGTAGGCGGTATAGCGACTGGCTGTGAACTGCATGATCAAGGGGTCGGAGTTCGAGTCCCGGCGGGGCAAGAATTTTCACTCTCCATGTCGTCCAGACAGGCTCTGGGGTCCAACCAACCTCCTATTCAATGGGTACCGGCAATTTTCCCCCGGGGGTAAAGCTTGAAGCTGACCACTCACCTCCAGCTAGTGCCGAAGTCAAGAAAATATGGACCTACACATCCATTCCCCATACGACTCCATGGCGTAGTGCTTAATTAGTTAAGCACAGGGACAATTTTACCTTTACCTTACTTTCGGTTGTGTTCCGTTCAGAACCATTAACTTCAATGTAACTATGCAAACTCAGGAGTAGTACGTCTATCAGGTTACTGCCGCTTCCTTCCATACAGTTTCCACGTCATAGCTCCAATCAATGCTATATGGAGCAGCTACATACATCGTCATTAAACAACATAGAACATTCATTATATCTATTTTGCCAAACGTTCTTATAGTTCTGGTGTAATTGTCAAATTTCCTTGGAAGATAACTACTTGTCTCTAGTTGACTAGTCAATATACCGGGCAACTCGTTCTCATTATACAGAAAACTTACTCATTGCTAATTATCGACGGTACTGTGATACCACAGTGGCGACCTAGTATCCAAAAGTTCCCAGGTCATACAACAATTGCAAAAATTAAGAAGGGAACTGGAAAGGTGCAAATACAATGCTAACAGATTACCAGAAGACAGGAATAGGGTCAATATCAGAACCGTTATCTATATTATATACAACTCAGTCAATAAATAATGTCGAACATAAATTATTGGTGTGATTGATATATCATTTTCATAAAACTTTCGAGAAAATGTTGTGTTTTCTATTATGATATTTGGCCCTTTTACCGGCTAAGAAACTTAGTTGATGAAGTCCATTACGAGACTGTTACTATAAAAACTACTCGACAGACACTTATTATATGAAATAGTGCACAATGCTTCACTTTAACATAGTTACTGAATGTAAAACTTCTGCTGTCACTATAATGTTTGTCGATAATCGCTCTGACTTGTCTCGCCCGCTCTAACGGCCAACAATATCAGCAGACCACACACACATTAAGAGTCTCTAAAATGACACGATTTGTACACCAAACTGAGCTTATCTCCTGTTAGAGTGCACTCAGCTGGTGAAATTGTGGCGATGTTCATCCGTTCTCGTTGCTATTCGGCGGACATACACGTATATGCTGAGTCTAGCTAGCTACGAGCAGGTTGTATGATTTCACTTCTAACTAATTTAAAATATAGAGCCCCTTCACCTAGATAAGCAAATTAATTGCGTCATACATTGCAGTATACAATATCGGACAATGTGATGCCAGTGAAACCTGCAAGAAGCAATCCCTTTATATAGTAGACAAGAAGTTCCTGTATGAATCTATCTCCTGCTCTCCTTTGATACGACACTGACCTCATCGAAATTGACGCTCCAAGAATTCCTCGCCGCCGGGGGAACGTCTTTACCAAGTTGTTACCTGACAAAATTAGGGAGATACTTAGAAAGAGCGTAAGCCACTCGCCTCCGGCAATTTTCTATCGTTGCGTTTATTCGTTGTGACGACACGTGTTGCCGAGCTGTTTCGTAATAATCATAGGAGGGACAGACTTTACCAATCTTTTGTTCAGCAACCATAGGAGGGTTACACACGCGGACATACAGGCCAATGAGTGGGACTTATGAAGTATGCTTTCGAGATGCGCTCAAGTGTCATAATATACATGCCAAGTTTCGTAAAGTTCAGTTGAGGCATACAAAATATAACGGGGGGAGGGGTAATCGCAGACACGCAAAAACACAGACATCATGGAGATAGCATAAGCCTATTATTGTTCCTTCGAAACAAGGAACTGCTATAATTATTTACGAAAATTGAGCTTGTTTTCTGAAAGTTGAATTCATTAATTCAAGTATGGAATTACGTTATCTTAATAATTTCACGGTTATCCATAAAGTTATATCATGTATAAATTTGGATAATGTACTTGTATAATTATTCATTTATTCGTGTTGTGTTTAGTGACATTATTAACGTATGGAATCATATAAAATCTAATGAATTATGGAGTAAGAATTGTATGTAAACCATATTATTTTAATTTGAGATATTATTCCGGTTCTTGATAAGAGAGACTGAAGAAAACCAGTACAAATTGCAATCAGAAGAGCCAGTTTCCTAACTGAGAGGAAGGTGAAGAATGCCGTTTTCTGGGGTGTGGCGCCGTGTAAATATTTTGTAAGCAGACATTTCGGAGGAACGTATCGCCTTCATCTTCAAAGTATAAATACCAGCGATCAAGGAACCAGCGTGAGCAGGGGGCTGAAGCTGGTTCCTCGTTCGCGGATTTTTATTTCGTGAACATGTAGGCGATACGTTCCTTCAAAACAAGGAAAATGGGCCAAGCAGATTATCATTTATTATTTTGTGGAGCAAATAAATCATAAGGGTTTGAAAAACAGAGATTAAGTAAAAATGAACCCTAAGAAAAGAAATAATTCAGCAATTCTTGACACTATATAAGGTGGAATCTCGTAAATTCCGTAGGTAATGTAGACTCAGTCTGTTAGTAACGACGCTGTTAGTATCTCAGTTTATATAGTGCCTAAGAGGAAGTTGAATAGCGAATAATGAATTAGGAGGAATATGTAAGGAAGCGGCAATGACCTAACTTTACATGTTATCTCAGCATTTTCCCAGATGGACTAAGTAAAACTACCAAATCCTTAAGAATTATAGTGGGTGTCCCAGCCGAGATTCGAAGTAGGCCTCCCGGAATACGAGTCAGAAACCTCATCCCTTAAGCCAATTCAAGCAGCCTGTAGTATACCATGTAATATGTGAAGCTCCTTGCTATGGAGTGCCCTGGGCTGATCATATAATTCTTTTTTTCAGGGTCCAACTATTTATCTGATGACTTTTTACGAGACCGAAATCAAGGTTCCAGTGGATTGAAGAATAAAGGACACAAGGTATGCATACAAAGTTTTGGCTGGGAAAATGTATTGGAAAATTCCTTCTCTGATGACTGAGAAGGAGACAGGAATAAAATAAGTTATTAAGAGGAGGGGTGAGGATATGAGTTAGATGGATCTGCTTCAAGATTGCTCCCAGTGGAGAATTTGATAGTAAATGGGTCAACATTCAGTTTCCGCTCTTACTTACATACCTGTGCACTATGACTTTAGTCATTAAAGTGACTGAGTAGAGAATGAGTTTCTGTTTTCTTCACTAAGCCCTGGCTTAATGTGTGGCAAACCCAACCATCTCTCCAGCTGGTAACCCGGGAACATTTGTCTCAGTTCACTCCACATATTGCCAGGGTTACTGATGTGGTGCTGAGGTGAAGGGGCATATTTGTGTTAACGTACACGTATATATGTAATATTGACACCAGGTTTGTATAATTATTCAGCAGTCTCTACGTCAAACAGGGGGCCGTATTAGTACATAAATACAAAATATATATTTGCGATAATTTTTGGAATGACTACGGTTTTATCTAAACACCTTCCTCTCATGTAGGATTTGAGGTTTTCATGGTTGTGACTACGAAGAATGCCATTTTCTGAGAACGAACGTTTCGCCCTCATTTTCAGAGGATAAAAATCCGCGAGCGAGGAACCAGCTTCAGCCACCTGCTCATGCCGGTTCCTCGCTCGCGGATTTTTATACCTTGAAAATGAAGGCGATACTTTCTTCCGAAACGTCTGTCTACACAGTATCTACACGGCGCCACAGCCCAGAAAACGGCATTCTTCACCTTCCTCTCTTCTGATTGCAATCTGTACTGGTTTTCTTCAGTCTCTCTTATCAAGAACCGGAATAATATCTCAAATTAAAATAATATGGTTTACATACAATTCTTACTCCATAATTCATTAGATTTTATATGATTCCATACGTTAATAATGTCACTAAACACAACAGGAATAAATGAATAATTATATAAGCATATTATCCAAATTTATACATGATATAACTTTATGGATAACCGTGAAATTATTAAGATAACGTAATTCCTTACTTGAATTAATGAATTCAACTTTCAGAAAACATGCTCAATTTTCGTAAACAATTATAGCAGTTTTGCCCTTTCTCCTGATTACGCAGTTCAAATATTTTTATGGTTCATATACGTATTTTACACAATATTTTGTATTTTTTATCAGTATTTCACCTCAGTGTACAGTTTTCACTTCTCCGACGAAACAAGAACTTTCACTGCAAAACACCTTTAAAGCTTCAAATTTTATTTCAGCTTACTGGAATACGTGAGATTAGATTAGTTGTTACTATAGGATTCTGACGATGGTGTATAACACACTGATATATTGGATTTCTGGACTTCATCCATCGTCCTGGTTTTTAAGATAACAAATAAAACACGACGTTTCCGAAACTGGATCTGTTTCCGAAACGTCGTGTTTTATTTGTTATCTTAAAAACCAGGACGATGGATAAAGTCCAGAAACCCAATATATCAGTGTGTGATTAGATGTTATCATGACAGCGACTTAGAACATTACGTTCTTTGGAGTGTGTATTTCCTGCTATTCTGGTAGAAGTTTACCGATCTTTCTCCTTGCATATTTGCTTGCCTTCTTCTTCGGTACCAAAGATTGGAGTAACCCCTTAATCCGAAACGTCTGTACTCGTATATTTCTGCCAGTCTAGACAGAAATATATCCCATCAGATAATATTTTCCATCAGGCAGATATATTCTTGAGAATCTGATAGTCACTGAACTATTTAAAATAATTCTCGCCTTTTATGGAACCAAAATCTTGTTTACCGTTCTTAAAAGAATCAAATTAATCCAGTCAATAACCTCACACTATATTCTGACCTATATTTTAACAAAATTGCCACTTGCCTCTAGTCTTCCGTGTGTGCTATGCTCAAGATTCCAGCTAAAACATTGTGGCGTGCCGCCTAAAAGACGAAATATTTTGAGTCAGAGCAGGGGTCCGTTGCTAGACAACGGCTTGTTAATATACGTTTCCGATACAGCACACACATATCAGACGTTACCACGGAAACAAAGGCCAGAGCTACGGCGGTTCCCGTTGTAACGAATACACTAGCTAAGATGTGTAACAAAACCTTTCAAGACGGCGTCTTCTGGTCCGTCCAACTGTAGAAGATAAGAGACCAGAGGAGAATTGAGAACGGACTCGTCACCAAGGCAGACAGACTGGCTGGCTGTCAGTCGCAATGTGGCTTCGACTTGGACTTGATTGAGAAGGGGACAACACCCGTGTGGACGCGGGGTCGAATACCTCCACCGTGACCCTGCGAGTCGTAGGAGGCGAGGAAAAGGGAAGTCTCAATTTGAGACACTGATATATGGTCTCGAGTACCACGGGACTCTAACCCGAGAAAGACTGCGCTGGCAAGGACCAGCAGCATATACAAAAGACACACCCGTCCTCTCGTTAGAGAGGGCGCCCACAAAAACAAGACCGTAACTGTCAAACAGTAATAATTATCTGGTCATGAGCCCCAGGAGGGTGCTCGACATCAAGACTTATTGATTGATCGTCAGTCGAAATGTGACTTTGACTTTGACTTTGACTTTGACTTTGACCTGGAGACTGAGGAGGCAGAGTCGAATACTTCCACCGTGACCCTGCGGGTCGTAGGAGGCGACGAAAAAGGAAGCTTCAAATCTGAGACAGCAAAATATGGTCGCGAGTACCAGGGGACTCGGACCCGAGAAAGACTGCGCTGACAAGGGCCAGCAGCATATACAAGTGACAGACCAGTCCTATCGTCAGAGAGGGCCCCCCACAAAAGAACAAGAACGACACTGTCAAACAGTAATATATATCTGGACATGAGCCCTAGATGGGGCTCGACACCAAGATTTACTGACTGATTGACCGTCAGTCGCAATGTGACTTTTACTTGAGGACAGGTCAACTAAGCTATCAAAAACGCAAACGGCAGTTTCCAAGAAGTATGGAGGAAGAAAAGGCACTCCACTAACGAAACCGTCAGAACTTAAAAGAAAGCAACAGTGCAGACCAAAACGTTGCCGGCCTTAAAATCCCACCCAAAGAAGTTATTACCCGAAAATTTTCGCCCACCCCCTCAGGGCAGCGGACATGGACACCGCCGCGTCTGCTACTGAGGTTACTTCAAATGCGGAGGCAATTCCTGGTGAAATAGGTAGGCGTCCTCCAACAACCCTAACGTCTACCGCTAACCTGATTAATTTGCAGAAACAACTGAAAAGTGTGGTCAAAGAATGCTTTGAGTTCCGTAACACTATAAACGGAACCAGAGTCGTGGCAGATTTCCAATCAGTCAAATTCCACTTAGACGCCAATAACCTGTCCTATTATTCGTTCTATCCCAAATCCGAAAAACCTATGAAGGCTGTGATACGTCATCTGCCACACAACACCACTGTAGAAGACATATATGACGGGCTGGTGAGCACCGAGTTTGAAGTTATTATTGTCAAGCAGATAACAGCCACCCGTCGGTCACCTCTCCGCTGCTTGCGGTGCGGGGGCGGTCATCTGTACAAGGAGTGCCCCGAGAAAAAGAAAACATCTTAAACGTCAGCATGTTGCAACTGTCGGGTGGCGGAAGGAGAAGAATCCCATCCCGAAAATTATCGTGGCTGCAGACAGGCTAAGGAGGAGACGCAGAAAAAGAAGTCGCAGAGGACACATAGGACTAGAACAGGAAGAGTGTTCTCTTCAAACCTCACCATTCCAGGCGTGTCCTTCGCGGCGGCGCTCCGAGGTAAGACAGAGGAACAACAGCAGCCTCAAACACATCAGGTGGCAGTGTCAGGTCCCGTCACAAGGGAACACAGGGTCCCTGATGCCTTATCCTAACACGCACAGCATACAATAAATCATGCAGTTCTGGCCCCAAATGTAAACAGTTTGTTTCTGGACAAATTGTTTACAGCAGTAGTAAAGGTAGTACAGCAGATTATGACAGGAGTATAATGGTGTTGTGTTAGAGGAGGCTAAAATATTGGCTATTAAAAAGGTTTTCTTAAATCTCATAGAGCAAAATGGCCACTAGAATTCATACGGCCCTCAATGTCATAGCATTTATTGCGATGTCGACATGTAAAGTTACACTTTCGGATATAAATATTGATCTTCCTGGTCTAGATCGTTTGTTAAAACATAAGCAGAGGCTACGAAAATTTTGACAAGAAACCAGGAATCCAGTGTGTTAAACAGCAGTTAATTGGGTCACGAAGTCAATTAGGCGAATGACTCGTAAAATGAACTTGAATGATGGGAAACTAAGGAAGGTAACTCTGAAGTCACACTTCAGGCTATATGACCCATTGTGAAATCCCTCCTAGAGACGGATGGATCAAGGACACCAACTGCTATTCATGGTTAGTCAGGCCTTAAATTTTATCCATCTGAGAAACCCAACGCAACTGCTGACTGTTTAGAAATTCAGTTCACACTACATCATCTGTGTGATGAAAACAACGAAGGCAGGTGGAGGCTTGAGCTCAAGCTCAACTCGAAGACATAGACAACAACCCCTTCAGAGGATAAGTCCATGTGACTCACAAAAATTATTAAATTCTTTGAAATTGAGAAATGCCTGCGGAATTGATAGTGTTCCAAATGAATGCCTCAATCACCTTCCAAGGCGACCACTGGTACACTTGTCCTATTTTCCAAGTATCTGGAAGGAAGAGAAAGTTATAACCTTACCGAATCCCGGTAGGGATCCAAGTTCCCTCGAAATTTGCGCCCGATTAGCTTCCTGTCCACAGCAGGCAAACTATTCGAGAAAGCCATTCTGAAAATATTCCAAAATCACCTTGAAGGGAAGCCTGCTTAACGAAGGCCAGTTGTTTTCCGTGTAGGTCAGGGCACGACTGCAATATATGAGGCTAATGGAACACGTGATCCTTAATTTAAACAATTTAATGTGTATGACTTTGGTATTCCTGGACATCGAAAAACCTTTTATACTGTATAGCCCTCTGGCTTGCTGTATAAGTTGTCAAAATTGGAATTTTCGACCAGCTTAATCAAGCTTATTGGATCTTTTCTTTCACACCGAAAATTCAGTGTTTCGGAGGAAGGCGAAATATCTCTGCCAAGGTAAATGGAAACAGGGGTGCCACAAGTTTCGGTCCTGTCACCTACTCTTTAAAACATGTACATAAATGATGCCCCCCATACACATGACGTTCGTCTAGCCCTCTTTGCAGACGACACTTCTCTGTATGCGACAGTTCGCAAGGAGGGTTTTCTTACAAATACAAATATACAAATATGGGTTTTCTTGTTAGAAAACTCCAGTGCGATATAAGCTCCTTGGAGACCTGGTGTGAGAGCTGGAATATCAAAATTAATGAAAACAAGTCTCAAGGGATCTACTTCTCTCTCAGTCGTCGTCCGCTTGAGTCTCATCTTACATTGAATTGAAGACATTTCATTTGTACATAGTGTAAAATATCTCGGTGTAATCTTCAATAGGATGGTTACATGGAGATGGCACATAGAAATGCTGGAAGCCAAGGCCTTCAGAACATTTATTAAATTGTATTCTCTATTCAAAAATTAGCGATAATGAGCTAACAATAAACTGACTTTCCACAAAGCTCTCATTAGATCATTATGACTTATGCCAGTCCCGCCTGAGAATTCGCGGCAGACACCCACCTAATGAAATTGCAGTGCCTGCAAAACAAGTTTCTCCGCTTTATTGGCAATTTTCCAAGGAGCACACCGGTTCGCGATTTACATATTACTTTAAAAATTCCTTAAGTATACGATTATATAGCAAAATTTTGCAGGCAACAAGCAGAAGCCATACAAAATTACGATAATGTAATTGTTCTCAATATTGAACAAGGCGAAGCCCCACATAGAAAGTTTTAGAAGCTTAAACTTGGCGGCGGTCAGGCATACGGCCGTTCAAGTGAGTAGATTGCCGTTTTAGCGGAAGCTATTTGTAATAGGACATAATCTGCTGTACTGAACCTAGACTGACAGAGGCCCTGTATATATTTTATATACATTTATTAACAAGTTTAACATGTAAATTGTAAATAACCTTTAGATTATGACAAATGACTTGCTATTGCAGACAATGACTCTAATAAATTACAGACCCGTCCTCTCATCAGAGAAGGCGCCCCGCAATAACAAAATCATAACTGTCAAACAGTTCTGGTCATATACCCAAGACTGTGCTCGACACGAAGGCTGACTGACTGACTGACAGTCAGTCGCAATGGGACTTTGATTTTGACTCTGAGAACAGGCCGGAACAGACGAGAGAAAACTGAAGACAGGTCGTAACGGAGAACAGAGGCGAACGGAGCAGAGCTGAGAGCAGAAGAATCCAGCTAAACTAAGAACTAGAAGGCGATAGGCTAGTCAGATTGCAGCGTGTGGAAGACGTGATCTCAGAGTGACTGTAATTGCAATTGTAAACGACTTATCGATCGTCTATTCCGGAACCCCTTCATACGTGACAGTATTTTGTTCATTTCTCATTTCCACATGCAGGTCATGAGTCTCTCCCGTATCCATTTTACTAATAGTATCTAGTGCTGATCACAGTGACCACACATCCTAAGGCGTTTACTGTTTTCTGTCACTCTTATATTGGGATCCTTATTTCGAATTCCAAACTGGACATAGAAGTATGTGGTTATTTCTGTGTTATGTTGTGTGTTTTTGTAGGTAGAGAAATTGTGACTGGGTGATCCACCGATTAACAAACCTTATTAAACATCGTAAGCCGAAACTAATTCCGAAACCCGGAATATGAGAAGCCTTTGATTGCACTGGCCTTTCATTCCATACATGAATTTTAAAAATAATATTCTGTTAGACGTACAAACTCGAAGCTACTCTTTATGCAATTTGTGCAAAGTTTCATTACCCAGTAACACGCATATGTTCAGATAAATTTCCATCCATTTGAAAAAAGGACCGGCTTGTCGAACGATCACGCCTCTTGTAATTTATGTATTATCGAATCCTTTGGCACCGGAGCCGGTTCATGATTAATGAGCTTATCTGCTCGAGAGGCAATTTCCCGGCTTTTTCACACCCTGCACGTCAAGGCTGTTAAAAGAGGATTTGCCTTGCATGCTCTGCAGTTCACCTACATATTCAATATCCTCCTTCACATCAAATTTCTCCTGACATCGTTCATTCCTGTACTTCCTATCAAACCCATGTTATGTGGGTCACTTGTCACCACGGCATGGCACGTCATCAGGTTGCGGATCGAGAAGACGGCCTCCAGACATGGAGGATAGCTGAGAATATACAGAATAAGCAGTCGCGGACAGCCGACAAGAGGTGGTCCTCCAGCTTGGAGGCTAAGCGTGGGGCTATCAAATCTTGAGCGTAAAAAATAAGCTTGTTACGAAACGTCACAAAGGCCTCGGACCTGGACGGATTCTCTGACTTAGCGACCTAAGCTAAAGGATATTGACATGGGATGTAAAAGTCTGTATACGTTACATTATCTCAGAACAGTGGTGGAAGGAACATGAAGATATAAGTTATGTTTAGTTGGAACACAGGAGGTCAGATGGGTCAGAGGTGGCACCGAACCAGCAGGAGAATGTACATTTTCTGTGGAAAGGGGAATGAGAATCATGAATTGGATGCAAGTTTTTTCATACATAAGAGAATCATATTAGCAGTTAAGAGGGTAGAGTGCGTTAGTGATAGGATGTCATACATAAGACTAAGAGGTCGCTGGTGTGATATTATCGTTCTGAATGGTCATGCTCCCACAGGGGATAAAATTAATGATATAAAGGATAGGTTCTACGAAGAACTAGAACATGTACTTGACAGATTCCGGAAATAACATGAAAATTATGTTAGGAGATTTAAATGCCAAAGTAGGCAGGGAAGACACTTTCAAACCAACAATTGGGAATGAGATTTTTTATGAAATTAATAATGAATGAGATTTTTCATGAAATTAATAATGATAATGTGGTAAGAGTACTAAACTTTGCCACATCAAAAATCTTACTTTCAAAAGCAAAATGTTCCTACATCATAATATTTGTAAGTTTACTGGACATTTCCTGATGGAAAGACTCGCCAGTAAATTAACAATATTTTGATAGATAGGTGATGGCATTCAAGTATACTTGACGTCCGATAAGTCAGGGAAGCAGATTTTGATACCGTTGGCGGAAAAACTTAGGGAGAGACTGACACTGAGTAAACAAAAAACACACAAGGTTCATATGGACAGCTTCAATCTCTAGGAATTAAACGAGGTAGAGAATAAGGAACGACTTTGTGTTGAAATCTCAAATACGTATGTTCTCAGCATTGGAAAACTTGGACAGTGATGTGGACACCAACAGGGCTTGGAAAGCTATTAGAGATATAATAAAAATTTCAGGCATAAAGGTCTGGCTCATCATATATTGAAGAACCATCCGACGAAGGATGCTCAAAATTATTAGACCAAAGAAAAGAAGCCAAATTGCAGTGGTTACAGATTCCACGTTAGATGAATGGTGATAATCTGAACAATATAAGACGCGAAACCAACAGTCATTTCAGGAATAAAAAAAGAAAATATCAGAAAGACAAAATTGATGAACTTGCAAGGAACAGTAAAAACAAGAACATTAGAGACCTGTATAGATGAATAAATGACTTTAGGAGGGGTTAGAAGTAACTTAGTGAAGGACGAGAATGGTGATCTGCTTGCAGATTCCCACAACATTTCGAATAGGCAGAAGAAATGCTTCCTTCACTCGTTGGATATACATAGGGTCAGTGTTGTTAGGCAGGTAGCTGAGCCGTCAGTATCTCAGCCTAGTCTTCTTCGGGTTGGAATTGCTGTTGAATATTAGAAAAAATCTATAAATCTTCACGTACTTATCATATTCCGGCAAACTGATTCAAACAAGAGGTGAATAATTATGGTTTGAGTTCCATTAACCCATTAAATCTATTTGAAATAAGGAAGAATTGCGTGACTGGTGGAAGGAGTCTATTATTGTACCAGTTCACAAAACAGGTGATAAAATTGAGTGTAGTAATTATCTTGGAATATCTATGCTATCAACTTCATATAAAATTTTATCCAATATTCTTCTCTCAAGCATAAGTCAATATATAGATGAAATTATTGGGGATCATCAGTGTGGGTTTCGACAAACGGATCAACTAATGATCAGATCTTTTGATTTCTTGAAATACTGGAGAAAAAATGGAGTATTTTGAGACAGCACATTAGGTATTCATAGACTTCAAGAAAATTTATGATTCGGTTAGGACGGAAGTTTTGTACAATGTTATCATAGTTAAGCTGATCAAGATGTGTTTACTTGAATCGTATATTAAATTCCATATAGGTAAATTTTTGTCTGAAATTTTCCTATCAAGATTTGTCTAAAACAAATTGCTATTGCTCTCACAATGAATCGTGAGGAATTAAATTTTATTCTCAACCAACTCTCTAACCTTGAATAATGCAGTAATATTTAATATAACTCCTGAAACGTATTACGCTTCTTTACGCTTACTATAACTAATCTGCCTTCCTCGTCTTCTGGCATGTAACGCCTTGTGGACCGTTGACTTTCAATGGACGACATGACGGTACATCCCAGGAGACAGTACTCTTCATCACCACTGTTGTGAGAGCCTGAAATCTGACATATATTTTTAATTCTGAAAGCATTCTGTGGTTTTCAGAATTAAAATATTCATACAGCGTTTCATTTCTACGTAACTATGACACACGCTCATCAAAATCATTCCCCTTGATCTCACCATCTATTTGTCTTTCGCGTCCAATAAAAATAATGAAGCTCATCTTTGTACAACTTCCTTCAGATCCCCCTTTGTAATATACAAGTCATAACATCGGTTTTTCTTTACTGTCACACTGTTAGTCCGTAATACGAAATAAAATTTCGATACGAAAAAAATGCAAGAAGTTCTGGGAAGAACTAGTGACCTACTTTCCTTTGATGAGACACGGATTGCATAAAAAAGACGCTTCCAATAATTGTTCTATTGTTCCGAGTACATTCGTTGCCGTGGTAACGTTTTTACTGAAACATTGCCTAGCAACTTGTGGGAAAAACAGGCTACAGAAGCTCGGACTGATGGCAGGGATTTATGAACATTATTGAGATGGGTTCAGGTGCCGTGATATAGGTACCAGGTTTCATAAGGACTGGTTCAGGTATCCATAGATTGATAGTTTGGATTCACAGACAGCATGATGATCTCCCAACGTTACTTTTATTTCAGTCTACCTTCCTTATTTTTAAAAAATAAAAGTAGGCTTATGCTGTCACTATGCTATATATGTGTCTTTGTGTTTATGTATCCACCTATCAAATATCCAAGATATTTTGTATCAAAATAAGAAAAGTAGGCTAAGAAGCAACCATTTAATTTGCAGGATTAGCGTTCAAGGCGCAAATTCTTTTGATGATCGTTGACTGCTGGTGTGTTATATTGTCATATTTTTATAAATCTTACTTCTACAATAAGATTCGAACTTAAAAGTTTACCACCAAGTAAATACTTTTACGTATTTGCTTAATTGCATTGTTCTTTAAATTGATTATTTTAAAAGATGGTTGAAAATGGTTCCAGTTACTATTGAATTTTGTTAAGATTACTTAAAACGCATTCATTTTTAAAATGATGGTCCGTGCTGTCTTGCTTTATGTGCGTGACATTGTTGTGCTGCGGAGTGGATGTGTTGTGTATGAGATGTAGGTCTTGTGTGAAGTGGTATTGTATGTTACTCACCCACGATCTAATATACCACTGAATGCCGCAGTTCAGCATTAATTTTAAGTCGTTATAACTAAGTTTTAGAACTATAGGTTGAAAAAAGTACAGTTCAGCAATTACGTAAAATTATCTCCATGAAAATGAAGTTGTTATGTTTAATTATGTTGTAGAAGTAACACTTATGGGAACGTTACAAAGTAGCACACCAACAGTCTACGAACACAGTAACAAGTCTCACTTACAAGACTACATCTGCTAATTAAAACATCAACTAAATTATCAAATTGCTGAAATATAATATTTTAGTGTGCTATGCCGTTTGTAGACAACGATCGCAAATAAAAGGGTTCTGGTGGCAATAGTCCGCCCCAAAAACAGAAGTACTGTTGGAAACGGGGAGATTTTACGGCTCTCAGTGCCGAGGGTTATAAGGAGGAAAACTGGAGCAAGAATAGACAGTTGGATGGGAGCCACCGTTCAGAGAGGACTTGAGAATGGAAGCGGAGGAATACAACCTATTCTCAGAAGCCGTTACCAGGCAAATATTAGTGAAAACACTGTAGGCTGGAAAACACCTAACTTGTACTCTAGTGCTCTGTAAAGATCATCGACGACGTTGTAAGTGTGTCCACGACTTGTGTGTTAAAGTGGGAAGTAAATAAAAAATCCAATTGGAAACATCAGTGACAGTCACTCATACACGTGACAATATTAAAGAAAACAAGGATTGAACTTATATTTTCATATATTTTAATGTGTGTGTTTTAGACGAAGAAAGAAAACGTATTTTAACATTCTCATTTTCCATATTAATCTGAAAATCAGATATTATATTTAAGCATCCTGTTGCACTCCATACGATAAATGATATAACCTCCGTCTCAAGTGCAAACAATATATTCTTGTGTCTTTGATCTTGCTCCCTACACTACATGTTTCGGCCTCAGACGGCCATCATCAGGTGTATAACACTCACGTCGCTGTCACACTGCACCCAGTTCAAAATTTAACATCTAAAACACTCTCCCTGTCATTATCAACTTCTACTTCGTTGATAGCTGTCCACCCGCAGATTACTCCACACACGTTAATTTTGAGTTTATTGTAATAGCACCATAATAAAATCTTTAGTTCTAATTTTAAACTTTTAAATTCTTGTCCAAATTTTAAAATTTTTATCCAAATTTTAAAATTTGGACAAGAATTTTAAAATTTGGACAAGAATTTAAAAGTTTAAAATTAGAACTAAAGAATTTATTATGGTGCTCTTACAATAAACTCAAAATTAACGTGTGTGAAGTAATCTACGGGTGGACAGCTATCAACGAAGTAGAAGTTGATAATGACAGGGAGAGTGTTTTAGATGTTAAATTTTGAACTGGGTGCAGTGTGACAGCGACGTGAGTGTTATACACCTGATGATGGCCGTCTGAGGCCGAAACATGTAGTGTAGGGAGCAAGATCAAAGACACAAGAATATATTGTTTGCACTTGGGACGGAGGTTATATCATTTACTGAAAATCAGAATCAAAATCCCAAAGCATTCTCTGTCTACAAGAACATGTATTTCCCAGGGAAGGGATGGTCTGTCTTCATCTTTCTCTCTTCCTTGATATATATATATATACATACACGCGCGCGCGCGCACACACACACACACACACACACACACATGTATATGTATATATATTGCGGCACATTTGCTTAAAATAAGAACTGTGGAGGCAGAGAAACAGCCATTTCTAGGTAATGACCATACACACGCAGCAGAGGAACGCTTCGCGTAGGCTGTGAGCTCACGCAACAATAGAAAAAGTGTTACAAGCGGCGTTCTCCGTAGTTCGGCGCAGCGCTTGTTGCTACGCAACTGTGCGGTAAACACATCTCTATAGCACTGAATCAACACGCGGTAATAGAAATAGCAATGTTTCCTGTGAGTCCTTCCCGATCCTATATAACGACGATTTCATGCAGCTGGAGACAGAAATGTTTCGAGTTCCGTAGTTGGCAGTTGCAGCGCAGAAATGAGAGAGCCGGCAGTCGGGGATGACTGAGAAGAGATAGCAAGAATGGAATTCGGTTGTGCAAGGAAGAATTCATCTGTTATTTGAAGTTACAGTAGACTCTTATAAATCCGTTACCAGGATAGGACTAGTGAAGACAGAGTACCCTAGTGCGTGTGTAACGATGAAATGTAAATTTTATACGTCAGCAATAACGCTGTAATTCTCTGTAATTCCGAGTGGTATGTATTATATATTAAAAAATCCAACAATCTAATTCAGTCCCCGTCTATAAATCACGCACACACCTAGATGTGACAATGTATATAGATAATGTTTCAAGCAAAGGGTTTCTCTGTACGATCGCATTTTTCCCAGACATTTTTGTGCCGGTAAAGCTGTGTCCTAGTTTCCTGTGATAATCGCATTTCGCTATAGAAGGTTCAACAGATTTCAAGGGATAAAGATTATAACTTACGAAGATCGCAATACTCAGAATGATATTGGATCCTGATGGTTGTTAGCTATATATATAAAGAAAACAATTTTGAAACCAAAAGATTGAATACAGATTACAGAGTCGTAATTCGTTTGAAATTGCTACAATACTGAGTTTTCTTGAAAATAACCCATTAAAATGAATTCTCCTTCCATTCTTCTGGTAGTATTGACTAAGAATTCAATTCCCCTATCAGATGCCAGCCTCTTCGCAGACTCTTCAAGCGAACAATATTATATGTTAATATTAAAGTTCTCCAATAAAATCAGTTTTCGAACTTGGGTTCCACGATATTGAAATGCAAAGTAAATCTCGTACGTACAACAAAAGACGGCGTCTTTATATGAAAGTCAGTTTGAATTCTTCCGTCCAAAAATAAACTGACACAGCATCGATTTTAAGTAAAGTAGCTGAACAACACAAGATATCAGAGCCTACTCTATGCTGAGACACATAACTTAACTTTAAAAGCTCTACAAGTTATCTAGTATACTGAAATGTATATTTTGGACCAGTGTGGATATACTAAAGGCTATACAGACTTTAGAAATATAGTAATTACAAAACCAGAGAATCTCTCGGATTTCGTTTTATGTCTGCGATGCTTTTAAAGGTCGTTCTTTAGCTGACTCTTTTCTATTGATAATGAAAAATAGATCCTTCCATGCTTTATCTTATGATTTTAGAATAAACTGTTACGTTATGTATCGAGATCACGAGAAACTTATTTATCTCTGGCTATAGAGCAATTGTGGGACTTGGCCGCTTTTTCAGTTCCATAATTGTGTATACATTGGGTAGGACTCCATGGACGGGGGATCAGCCAGTCGCAAGGCCGCTACGCAAACCAACACGGAATAACTGCACACAGACATCCATACCTTGAGTTGGAATCGAACCCACGATCCCAGAGTTCGGTTTGGCGAAGGCGTTTCATGCCCCAAACTGCACGGACACTGGGATCGGCAGAGATTACTATAGACAGAGCAAAAGATGGATTGCTTATTCAATGTTTGTCCCACAATTGCGTGGAGAGGTTGAGAAAAAGTAACAAAACCTCAGTCACGCCCTATATTTTAATTAGAGCAGGGATAGCAGAGTCGGCATAGCGACTGGCTATTGACTGGATGACAGAGGAGTCGGAGTTTGAGTCCCGGTAGTGGCAAAAATTTTCTCTTCTCCATGTCGTTCAGACCGCTTCTGGGGTCCACATAGGCTCATATTCAACGGGTACCGGGGGTTTATTCCGAGGGGGTAAAGCGACCGGAGCTTGAAGCTGGCAACTTTCACTTGAAGCTAATGTCGAGTTCAAGAAAATGTGGATCTATATATTCACTTTCGTATGCCTTCATGGCGTAGTGCTTAATTGGTTAAGCACAGGGACAACTTTACCTTAACTTCTACCCCCTCATACATAACAGATACACTCAGTTCAGTAAAGAACACTATTCACCACAGAATATATTGATTTCGTTCCATCAACTGTGTGGAAGGTGATTTCAGCATTGCATGCGTCGAGGCGTATTTATTAGTAAAATGAACTGAGAGCAAGTGTCTCACAAGTATGTGGCGAAAATTTGATTTCATTCACGCTTCGTCACAGTTCTGTTGCGAAGTCTGTCAGTGTCACCAATTACTGTTATATTTGCGGATCCCAGTGACGTCATGGTAATTAATTACTGTTGCCATCAACATTATTAGAGTTCGTCATAAACTATAGAACATAATTCCAACAAAAACACATACAATTACTTGTAAAAAACAAATTTTTGGCTATTATTAACCTATTCTTCTTACTCTGTTGAACTAAATTTTCTCGCTATCTTCCTGGAATTCTGTGGAATATTTCATTTTATTTTTTGGTTATTAATTCTATAAAACCAGCTTCGATTGTTCTTTCGCCTTGTGGTACGAGTCAGGGTCAGGTTAGAGCGATCTTACACATCTAAAGCTACGAAAATATATCGCTTTCATGAAATTCTATGCTTACAAAAGGCAACATTCAGTCTACTTTTGTTAGCTCCTAAGCTCACACTTGGGGACACTTATAAAACTTAAACAAATACACCAATGGTGCATATTTTGAAGCCATTGGTTGAAGAATAACTTTTATATAGTCACGTGTCACAGTGACTGAAGCCATGGTTCGGATTGGTAATTGTATTTATTGACAACTTACAGGTCGTAACTACAATTAATTATAACAATTAAAAAATTACTTTAGATATAACACATAAATAAGGCCTTCTATATCAGCTTACACTAGTCGTTATGTAACAGATCTTTACAATGGCTACTCCTCTGTAAAGTTTCCTGGCAACGGATTTTAACACGGGAACTACTAGTATAACTGTCACACTCCAGATATCACTGAACTACAACACACATATGTGGTATAGTTCTCAAATCACAAGTTAAGTCTTCACAGGCCGACTTCTAATGCTCCTTTAACTACGAACTTATCGTGGCTATCTCCTACTGAGAACTGACTTGTAGAGTCAGAGTCAGAGTCACTTTACGGCTGGCAGTTTACCGCCAATCAGTTCGTCTTGGTGTCAGGCTCTTGACGCCCACGGCCATTGATTCTTGCGGTAATTGTTCTTATATAACATTCTCTCTGACGAGAAGACCACTGATTTGTAGAGCCGATTATCTTCCAGATAAATCCTATGCGCAGACCCCACGGAAAACACCGTCTTCTTTTGTTAAGGATGCGTGTTTACAGCTTCGTTTCCTCTTAATAGACGCCCTATTGTTCCGTGCATTTGCTTGGCGCGGACCACTTTGCGGTCTTTGGCTGAAATTTTGATATTCTCTCTAAGTTCTCTCTAGACCGCGCCATAGCTCAAGCGGTTAGTCGCTGGCTTCCCAACGCGGCGGCCCGGGTTCCATCTCGGGTCTGGTTAAGTGGTATTTGTGGTGGACACAGTGGCGCTTGGGCGGGTTTTCTCTGAGTACTTCGGTTTCCCCTACCAATATTCATTCCACCAAATTATCCATCATCATAATCACCCAGGGCNACTATAGAACATAATTCCAACAAAAACACATACAATTACTTGTAAAAAACAAATTTTTGGCTATTATTAACCTATTCTTCTTACTCTGTTGAACTAAATTTTCTCGCTATCTTCCTGGAATTCTGTGGAATATTTCATTTTATTTTTTGGTTATTAATTCTATAAAACCAGCTTCGATTGTTCTTTCGCCTTGTGGTACGAGTCAGGGTCAGGTTAGAGCGATCTTACACATCTAAAGCTACGAAAATATATCGCTTTCATGAAATTCTATGCTTACAAAAGGCAACATTCAGTCTACTTTTGTTAGCTCCTAAGCTCACACTTGGGGACACTTATAAAACTTAAACAAATACACCAATGGTGCATATTTTGAAGCCATTGGTTGAAGAATAACTTTTATATAGTCACGTGTCACAGTGACTGAAGCCATGGTTCGGATTGGTAATTGTATTTATTGACAACTTACAGGTCGTAACTACAATTAATTATAACAATTAAAAAATTACTTTAGATATAACACATAAATAAGGCCTTCTATATCAGCTTACACTAGTCGTTATGTAACAGATCTTTACAATGGCTACTCCTCTGTAAAGTTTCCTGGCAACGGATTTTAACACGGGAACTACTAGTATAACTGTCACACTCCAGATATCACTGAACTACAACACACATATGTGGTATAGTTCTCAAATCACAAGTTAAGTCTTCACAGGCCGACTTCTAATGCTCCTTTAACTACGAACTTATCGTGGCTATCTCCTACTGAGAACTGACTTGTAGAGTCAGAGTCAGAGTCACTTTACGGCTGGCAGTTTACCGCCAATCAGTTCGTCTTGGTGTCAGGCTCTTGACGCCCACGGCCATTGATTCTTGCGGTAATTGTTCTTATATAACATTCTCTCTGACGAGAAGACCACTGATTTGTAGAGCCGATTATCTTCCAGATAAATCCTATGCGCAGACCCCACGGAAAACACCGTCTTCTTTTGTTAAGGATGCGTGTTTACAGCTTCGTTTCCTCTTAATAGACGCCCTATTGTTCCGTGCATTTGCTTGGCGCGGACCACTTTGCGGTCTTTGGCTGAAATTTTGATATTCTCTCTAAGTTCTCTCTAGACCGCGCCATAGCTCAAGCGGTTAGTCGCTGGCTTCCCAACGCGGCGGCCCGGGTTCCATCTCGGGTCTGGTTAAGTGGTATTTGTGGTGGACACAGTGGCGCTTGGGCGGGTTTTCTCTGAGTACTTCGGTTTCCCCTACCAATATTCATTCCACCAAATTATCCATCATCATAATCACCCAGGGCAGGTTACAATAGGCCAATGAGTGGCCGCCGTGCCGAGTGGACCCAGTTGGAATCAACCCCCAACTAAGCAAGAAAAAAGTACGTGCTTCAGACATTGTTGTTAAATAACCTAAGAGTTAATCAGTGATATCTCGGGAGACGGAATAGATCAAAGGGGATGAGACGAAATATGAATAAACATGAAGAGTTCCGTGATGTGTTTAATGTGGTCGGATCCTTCGGAAACCAATTTAAGACCCCTTGTAAATATTGCCTATCTTTTTTAGTTGAAGCGAACAGACAATACTTAGTTCGCTACGATGAAGGAAATGTGGCCTGAAATTAAGGATTTTAACTTTAGGCGGCGTCAAGATTGTGAACGATCATTAGTCCTGAACAGGAGAAATGGCCGGAAATTAGTTAATTTCCAGTTTCTGTAGCCAGAATGCCGATGGAACTGAGACGAAGATTTAGAGACGCCGCAATGCACCATCCAACATGAATGAGTCTCTCGTCTCCCCTCTTTCGACCTAACCCGCCCTGACCCCCGCATCCCGTTCCTGGCCCGGTCCTCAGCTTGGTCAATAAAGCCATGCCACCGCAGACTATCGAAATCCAGAAATTATTGAGGGCGAACTGCGTGCGGTTAATACGCCGTCTCTACTCCTTTATAGTCTGCAAATCTGTATTACAGGATCACGTGCTTGAGCAAGAATTGTGTTGGATTCGCGGAACAGAACTCCCTCTGCTCTTTCATTTTTAAATATCTTTTGTACGGAAAATGAACAATTTAACTGCCTTCATAAATTTGAGATTATTTTATATGATACGTTTTCTACTGTACTCATATAATTAAATTTTACGTAGGTAACACACAAGTTGGAGTAAGACAGAATTCTAATTTTTTAATGAAATTTCTCAATGTCTTCTATAATTTCTTTTTAGTAAATAAGCACTGAAAGATACGTTCTCAATCATAAACTCAGATTATGTGATTTACTCTCCAATTACACAAAGATTAAATTCTTAAAAATACGTAAATATCCAACAAATTTTCTGATGGTAGGATCCGATCGGCCTTATTCTGCATCAGATCTTGATCAAATTTGATCCCACCACCCCTGTCCCCTCATATACATGTCTGATATCCAACTTACATATCTTCGGTCTGCTTAGTCTTGAAGGTAACTGCCAACCAGTAAATTTCCTATCAGATAATTGTATTTATTTCTTGCTTCCCTCTTCCAACCCACTTGCACAGCCTTATGTAAAATGTTAAATTCTGATCTTATTCTATTGCTCCAAATGCAGACATTATCTAACCCTTCTTTGTAAGCACAATTCCAGTTCTTTCCTCAAAATAAAGGATTTAGGTTCACAGTCATTCAAATCAATGCCAATAATTACTGTCGTATGTATATATTCTTTTAGCCTGTGTGACTTTCTGGAGAAAACTGCATGATGGGGATTGTCAGAAATTAGAGCCTTCAGCAAATAATTTATTATAAGGTTGATCAAATCAAAAAGGAAGAGGTATATGAGACATGCAATAAATATGCTTAGACGAGATGAGAAATGAAAACATCCTTAGTGAAACTGTGAAGGAGACAATGTATTCTCTTATAGGAGAATATTACTAAAATGGAATTTTAGAGAAACAGTACGTTAGGAAGCCTAGGACAAACGGGCCAATGCACGATTCTGTCTTCTTGGATATAACGCCATGTCGTGAGTTGAAAGGAAACCGACAATTCAGAAGAAAATATATTCCAGAAAACTTTAACCACTGAATAATATTCTATCCCTTAAAATGAATTCTTACATTTAGTGTCAGCAGCTGCCTTTGCATGCTCAAAAATTATTGGGCTCCAAATTTTGCCCTTTTGTTGACTCCTCCGCAATTCACCCATTACCTGAGCATTTTGGCGTTTATTTATTTAACGTTGTACTGTCTCCTCCACATCCGGAACTTTGTTTTAATCAGTTTCTGCTGAAGTTAAACTCATTTAGGTTTTCGAGTAAATTGGCAGTTTGATTGATGTCTGTAATTAAAGCATAGGAATCCAGTTAGACCCTTTTATGGGTTTCGGAACCTGTTTTCATGTTTATCAGTTTGCAAACCCTGCAGGATGCATTCATATTGTTTTACAAGTCGACGGTAGAGGCATTAACCAAGTGTATCTAATTTCATTTGTTGTACGATGGAGCGTTGTTGATAGTCTGCCTCCTTTACATGATGCGCACGGAACGAACACATATATCTGGCGTGTCTGTCTGTCTGTCCACGTCTTTCAGCTCCGGAATTGCCTGATAGGTTTTCGTGGATACTGATACAGAAGGATTCCACGAAGAAATACCTCTCAGTTTCGTTTTATTCAGATACGTTTAATGATCATATTCGTCGGGAAGCAATTTTTTCCGGTAAAATCTGCATAGAAAACTCAAACACACATTTTATATCCCTTACATTTTCTCGACGCACCTTATGGGTTTCAAAACAACGAAACAAAGTGATATTATGCATTTTTTTTCCAACTTTAATATTCTACAATGAAATATGGCCGCTAGAATACAATACTGATTAAGAGTAAGTGGAAGTGGTAGTCCGAAATTTTACGAAGCCCGAAGTACGAACATAATTACATAAAAATCTATCAATCTATTATTTGTAAGATTTGAGGCTTTCACGGCGGTGACTATGAAGAAAGCAGTCTTCTGGGATTTGGCACCGTGTATATGTGGTGCTAACCGACGTTTCGGAGGAACGTATCGCCTCCATCTTCAGGGTAGAAGGAAAAATATAAGAAATCCGCAAGCCAAGAGACCGTGAGAACCGGTAAAAGCACCACATATACACGGTGCCAAATCCCAGATGACTGCTTTCTTCAATCTATTCTTTATCAGAAAAAAATTAATGTATTCATAACCCAGCACCGTGAGAAATTATTGGAATTTATATGCCAAAGGAAAAATAAAATTTCACGAATACATTCACATTCAAGACACAGTTGAGTGTTTAATGTGACAATTGTTTAAAGAGGAATATGTATTGCTATCAATAAAAATATACATTGTGTGCGTATATTGGTATTTATCTAAGCCGACAGGAAAGGGGGACCGCATTATTAAGTTAATCCCTGAGGAAGAATCTCCTTTCTGGGTAAATATAATACGTAATAAAACAAATCACTCCGAATAATAAAGGATAAGAATTATTGAGTTTTATCTGTGTACGACCAGCTGCGCACAGGGTGCAAAGAACGGATTACAATTTTAATCTTCTTCAGTTAGTGAACTCTCTTTTGCATGAAACCTGAAATTGCTTCTTTATATATTCTCGACAGGAACTTATACTCAGACATAACGTTCAAGCGGTCTGCTTCAAGATGTGCTTATAATATTTTGACATATATTTATGGTTTCGTGACTAATAATAACGAATTTGGATTGGATAATTAGATTTATTAATACCTTCTTTTCCAATCTCTCTTAATCACAATGAATTATAGCGCTATCGCTAATCTATAGACTTCACAAAACACATGGATACGCTAAGATTTCTCAGTCTTCGCAAGTCGTATCCTGGCAACGGATATATAACAGTCTCACTATAACTACAACACATTTAAATTTTTTACACATTTTTTCTACAATTCATCCCTTCACAGACTGACTTTCAAATCACAACTGAACTACGACAGAACTGACAATAATCTGAGTCTTATGTTACGACCGACGGTCAGTTGGTCAGTCTCTCTTTGAACAAGGCACCCACATGGTGCTTAAGACCAGATTTTTGTTACTGTCAGACAGCTGCAGGTGTGTTGATGTGGGGTGATCTCTCTGACGAGAGGACGGGTCTGTCTTTGCGCCAGTACGGTCATTCTCTGGTCTGAGATCAGTGGGACTCGCGTGCATATTTTACTGTCTGAGGTTCGAGACTTCCCTTTTCGTCACCTCCTGCGACTCGTAGGGTACGGTGGAGGTCTTCGACCCCGCTTCCGCACGCCGTATACCTTCAAGGCAACTCGAACGGACAATAATTTTGGCTTCTCTTTATATAGTCTCGGGTCGAACCACAACCAAGTAAACACATGTTACCCTGAAATGAATATATATGAACTACATAGAAGACATCTCTTGCTAAACAGGTTCTAATTTTTCATGCGTGTATTGAGGGCGTTGCCTAGAAATGGCTCTATTTTATCGTGGTTAGTTACGGGCTTGTCAATCGAAGTGTTCCCTAGCAATGGGTTTACATGTCACATTATACATTTTCTGGTACGTCTAAAATATTATTAGGTTAACCAAACAAAGAAAGGCTATATGCAAAGTTATGAATTTGAGAGACGAAAACTACATACAAAAATTGTACACGGAAAGTGGGAAAGAAATTACTGCTTTGGCGTAGATGGGAGAATAACGTGAAGTTGAACTGGATTTATCTGGCTCAGGGTATATTTCATTGGTAGGATATCGCTAACATGATAACGAATATTCCATTTCCATGAAAAACAGTGGAATTCTTGAAAGAATGTGCTATTCGTTTCCTTACAAGAACTGTGCTATATGGAGTCATAAATTATATTATTACGATGTTCTGGCTCATGCTTCTGCTAAGACGTCCCTCCAGCACAGTCACAAGTTTGCAGCTAAAGTTAATTATCAATTGGACAGAATGTAACGTTGACTCCAGGGTCATTCATGACTTACATACAACGATACATGCTGCTCTGTCCCCTTCCCCATGCCTGCTTTCCCTTTTCGTATAGATGATTTCGTAATACGACAGCAAGATTCAATCTACTATCGATCAAACAACCACTTCAGTGACACAGTTACACAGTTTATACGCACAAAATTCTTGTCTATTTTTGAAGGTATTTTTAAATGTGCGCTTGAATTATTAGCAAAATACACAATTTCTCTCGGGTGGAAATACATATGTACACGTGTTTCATTTAAGCATGTATACCGAGCAGGTTGATGTAGCTGTAAAACTCCAAATTTGAATTCCGGAGGTTCTAGGTTCAAATCTCGATTAGAAACCTGATATCTTGAATGATATTTTGTTGTTTTCTTCAGTCCCTCTCTCCAAACGAAGGGTAGTGTCTCGGCTAGGCCACGATCCTTTTCTTCCTAATCTTTCAAACGCATCAGTCATCATGCTGAGGAAGGCTCTGTATTGTAGTTCCTGTCACTGCCGTGAGGTAGCCCACAACACATCTGAAGACGTCAGTAGCCCACAATATGCATTCATTCATCAATGACCCTATAGCGCTTTGTTAGGCCCTGATCTCTTCTTCAGTTGCGTAATATATTTCGCACAAACGGTAGGACTACTTGGGCGAGTGATCAGTCCTGCTCAAGACCGCTACCCAAACACAGGACAACACACACACAGAATAAAAACATACACAAATATCCATGCCTTGAATAGGTTTCGAACTCAAGAATCCAGCCTTCGAACGAGCGACGACAGTTCATGTCTTAGACTCCGCTGCCACCGTGAACGGTGCCAAGAATATACAGCATCAAACTTTCAGACGATGAGGAAAAAATCAATTGGAAAGGAAGTAGACGGAAGCTGTAATGACCTATTTTGAAGTTGTATTCCGTATACTAGCCTCAAGGGACTAACGGAAACCATGAAAAAGGCAATCAAGTCACACGATGTCCCGGTCGAGTAAGAAGCGATCTCTCTTGAGGTAACGTGGTCGATTTGTAAGCCGTCATGCGTCATACTTTCGCGCAGGCGCGAAGGAAGTGTTAGGCCTCGAGAAGAGGCAGTGATAAAGGCTCAGGAGAAGCGGAAGTCACAGTCACGATAACTCCAACCTTGTCCTTCGTTTTCTATCCCGAAGTAGTGTAACAGTTTAATTTTATGAAGTAACATGTGCAGACGTCGAGAGTGAATGCTTGGGATACGTGCTTCCCATTTAGGAGGCTCTGCTTTCATACCTCGGCCCGAAGACTGGCTTAACCAACAGTAGGTATCAGTGGTTTGAGTCGCCTCCTCTAGGTAGCTAAGTCAGCATTTCCTTAACTTATGTCCCTACCAGTTCCCACCCAAATTATTTTTCTAATTCATTTTATATATAAAAAAATCCATCATTCTGTCAGCAGAAAAGTCCGGCAAAATAAGTACATAAAGCAACGGGTGAATATTGCATCAAAATTTTGATACAATGTCGGAAAGAATTATATAATACCTTTACATGTATGGCTTCACTCGGCCTTGAATATTAAAAGAAATTCCGGATGGTAAAAATAAGAGTCAGACTGCTTTTGGTCTCTCAAATCTTGTAGGTTCCTCGTTTTCACGCTTCATATTAGTCGATTTTTCAGTTTCTTCTCTTTAAATTCCTCCAGTCCAGCCTCGGGAATGTATCCTGATTTTGGGGCTGAATGTGGCTATTTTGATATGAACGTGATATTCAGCAATCTCACTAAGAACGTGTTACATTCTCGTAAACTGCTCACGTCGACTGTACATCCTATTGGAGTATAAGAGAAAATAAAACAAAAGTTACTAGTAAAGAAAGGCAGCGCCATAGCTCAAGAGGTTCGTCCCTTGTGGTGGGATTTGTGGTGGACAAAATGGCGCTGGGGCAGGTTTTCAACAAGTACTTCGGTTTCCCCTGCCAATCTTCATTCCACCAATTGCTCCACAATCACTCTCACCTATCATCTTGGGCTGGTACAGTAGGCCAGAAGTGGCCGCAGTACAAGGGACTTAGTCCTACCCCACTAGCATCAAAAAATACTAGTAATGAACTACGGTACGACGCCCCAAACAATTTTCTTTCCTAAAGATATTCAGTCAGTCATCAATGGCTCTACAGCTCTCTTTTTGCCCTGGCCTCTTCTTCAGTTTCGTAATCTCTTCTACATAGACGGCAGGACGCGCGATAGCTCAAGCGGTTAGTCGCTGGCTTCCCACCGCTGCGGCCCGGGTTCGATCCCGGGTCTGCTCAAGTGAGATTTGTGGTGGAAAAAGTGGCGTTGGGGCAGGTTTTCTCCAAGTACTTCGGTTTTCCCTGCCAATCTTCATTCCACCAATTGCTCCACAATCACCCTCACCTATCATCTGGGGCTGGTACAATAGGCCAGAAGTGGTCGCAGTACAAGGGACTTAGTCCTAACCCAATAGCAACAAAAAAAAGGGAGGGGGGAAGCGAACCCAAGATCCAAGGGTTCGAACGAGTGAAGATAGTCCCTAAACCGCGCAACCACTGCGATTGGCTCTCTAAAGCTGCACGGAAGCAAATTACTGTGCTAGGAAGGGACACGTCATATGGTCCCATAACCAGATACAGGTGCGTTTAAATATAAATAATATTTATATCTGCTAGGAAATCCAGAACAAATTACATTTTCGCCAACATCACAATTTTCGTTTATTTATTTACTTATTCTTTTATGCATGTATTCGCCCTGTTATTCTCATGCATTATGTATGAGAAAATGAACATTGATAAAACCCAATAATAACAACACCGACAGGAACTTATTTGAACTACGCCACGGGTAGAATTATTTTCTTTTCGAATCCGGTTCGCTCACCCATGATCTAGTTCACTGTTTTGTAACAGGAATGAAAATACCTAAAAACACGGAAGTAAATTTATAAACGAAAAATATAAGGAAGCAAGCAGAATTACTACCTCCGCCAAAGAATTATTTTGCGGTCTCCCACTCCACGCAGCATACTCGCCATTTTGTATTTATTCCCATAGATACGCCGATCAGGTTGTTGTGCATTTAGATTTCTATACCAGAGGTCATGTTATCTATCTGTCCGAAATATAGAATCTTTCTTTTGAACCCTCCCCAAAATATTCTGGGTAGTGTTTTAAGTAGTCCACAACCACTTGCTTTCCCACTATTTTCAATTTAATTTCTTTTGCACCAAATAGCCATTGTCACTGGTACTTCACTCACCCCCTCACTCATGGAACTGAGCCTCTTTTGAGAAGCCTCCAATTTTGCAGCTACTCAAGAACTTCCTAGCATTTTATGGAACCAGTAGATTCGTTACCGTGCTCACAAGAGCCCATTACTGATCCCTATCCCGAGCCAGATAAATCCAATCCATGCATTCCATCCAATCTCTCTAAGATCCATTTTAATATTGTCCATCCACATACGTCTTGGTTTTCCAAGTGGTCTCCTTCATTCTGGCTTCCCCACCAGTATCCTATATGCATTTCTTCATGCCACATTCGTGCTACATGCCCTGCCCATCTCATCCTCCTTGACTCGATCATTCTAATTATACTTGGAGAAGAGTACAAATTATGAAGCTCCTCATTATGCAGTTTTCTCAAACCTCCTGTCACTTCATCTCTCTTCGGTCCAAATAATCTCATCAACACCTCCAACATCCTCAGTCAATGTTCCTCCTTTAATGTCAGAGACCAGATTTCATACACATACAGAATCACAGGCAAAATTATAGTTTTATACATCCTAATTTTTATGTTTTTGGGCAGTAGACGAGAAGGCAAAAGATTCTGGACTGAATGGTACCCGAGTACAATCTCCGCTTAATTTCCTCCTGAATCAGGGTTTGGTTTGTTATAGTCGTTCCCTAATATCTGAACTGTACCACATTTTCAAACTATCTGTTACCTGTCTTTATGTTATGGTTTTGCTATGCATTCTGGTGACGAGAAAGCAACATATACTTATCTTAATAGTGTGCATCTTGTTGTGTGGCATAAATAAGATATACATAAGTATATAAGGTATGCAGTCTACACAACAATATTCTGTATTTAAAAAGCAAAGAAGACACTCCTGTATCAACATTTGCCTTTATTATGTTTCTTACTGACGCAACATGTTTCGACCCTTATACCGGATCATCATCAGGCGTACATTGCTCCAGTATTAGCTGATGAATTGCAATTAATTATCATCTGATTCTTCAAATAAGGATCCTTATTGTGTCTTGAAATTATTGAAATGCATAAACACATGCATTAATTTTGTGTCAATTTCTTAAAATAATAATAATTAAAATTGTTACAGATCACATACTGAATAATTTGCATAAGAGTTTGGTGTTATCTTTACTAGTGCCTCCACACGCTGTGGAGGAAACACGCAAACCAGGGGCATATGGCAGACATAACTGAAAAGTAGGCTACGAACTTGAGGGGCAAGCTGCCGAGACAAAACACCCTGGATAGACATACATTTATGAACATTGGACGACACCCCATATGAGGTGAACTAGATTGCACCAAAATAACGCGAGTATAAAAGAAATTTTAATGGATTTTATCTTGTTTTACCTTGAAACGAGAACTAATGTGTATGATTTTAACACGGACTAAAAGAGTGTAGAAGTTTTAACATAATTTAATAACATATTTGTAACATATCGAGACACCTGAAAATGTCCGTTTTGAACGGGAACATGTAGTGTCAAAGTGTAAAATGTTAAACCAAAATTACAATTAAGTAGTGAATAAACAAGTGTTGCAATATTGATGGATGATAAATACATGGACATTAAAGAGGTATCATATTAACGGTCTCCTTTCTGCCCCTCTATTTCTCTATATTTCACTTTCTTCTGTTATCGAACAAATTATCATATATTTCGTTGGCTGCTTGATTAATTATTTTGTATTTTTGCCACAAAAATTTCATCAGCTCAGTTTTGTAATGTATAATAAGGGGAGATTTATAGGAACAGAAAGCAATAAGCACTGAGATATAATACACATATTCTTTCTCAATTTATCATTTCCTTCAGTATTGTTTTGATAAGGGGTTTTCGCTTATCAAGGTAATTTCCCATAGAATTTTGTTAAAAATGCCCGATAAAAGTAATCTGAATTCGGCGAGTTTCTTTCTATAAAGTTATTTTTCTAAAACATCTTCTGCTACCATGAATACCGTCGGACACAGAATACCCTGAGGGGTTCGCGTTTGCTGATGCTTCCTCTCTCGACACTTCTTGAGCTTTCATGCTTGGTTTGTTACATTTCTGAAAAAAAAAATCATTTACCTTGTTAGTTCATTTGAAAGCGTTTTTGCAGGCAGGTCCAAAAGTAAGGGAGAAATATAGAAATGAGCTTTCCCCGTTCTTATGTTTGGCTTTCATTTTAGACCGTTAAAGTCACTTTAAAAGATAGAAAACTCAACATAACTTTATTCAACTCAAAATTAAACCTAATATACAGTATTTTCAAGCGGTATAATAATAGAAATGCCGGTCACGGTAGCCGAGCGGTCGAAGGCATGCACTGTCTTCGCTCGCTTGGAAGCCGGGATCGTGGGTTCGAATCCCACTTAGGGCATGGATGTTTGTGTGCATTTTTCTGTGTTTGTCTACAGGTAGAGGCCTTGCGATGAGCTGATCACTCGCCCAAGGAGTCCTACCGTATGTGTAAGATCTAGATAAACCGAAGTGAACGGAGTTCATGGAGGTAGGCCTAGGCCCACTGGGGCTGCAGTGCCAATGGAAAAAAATAATAATAGAAATATTTAGCGCGGATTAGCAGAGACTGTCTAAGTCAGAAATTAGAAGTCTCACTCCCTTGAGCTTTTCCAGTTCTGTAACTTTGCATGTATTCAGTTAATAGTATTTGTGAGTTTGATGTTTGAAGCAGAACCCCACATAAAAGAAAATATAATTTTCATTTAGCCTTGATTTTATTGTCATTATATTATCTTGGCAGCTATCTTCTCGCTGTCTCGTGTTTACCTCCAAAAAGACTGAGTAGGAAGCTAGAGGGAAGGCCAAGAAAACTCCTGATCCATTATGGAATCCATCTGCATTCGTCCAGTCCGTGGTTGGTTACTTTGCTCACAAGGTATTTTGTATTCTGTAGTGGTTACAATTTGAGCCGTTCTCTTACCTCGTCTCGGAGACCGCAGCTGGCCAGTCCCGCTTTGCATCTATGTTCCGTGACATTACGTCATCACTTTCATCTTTCGTCTGATTTATGACGTACTTCTCTCGGACCAATCTTTTTCCTAGGAAAGGGTAGCCTGAAGACGCTAAAGACGCTAAAGACGGCTATAGTTCTGGTATTTAGGAGTGACAGTCCAGGAAAAAGCTGCGCAGTGGATGGGCAGGTCCATTCGTGAGAGTTGAGGGGGGTTGTGGTTAGTCATTCGTTTGTTTTCAGTGCGAAAAGACATACTTGGCTTTCTCGTGATCTTCCTTCCAACCCTATCGTCTGCCGTGACAAACGTAAAATTCTCTTTTCTTTTAATAGTGATTGAGATTGTGTGCACTGTGCGTTTCTAAATTCAAGATTTGACTTGTGTTACTTGGACATTTATGGAGCTGGGAACTTTCGTTGCTGGCTTATGTTACAGGTAAGGTTATGTTCATTTACTTGTTACGTGCGGAAAAGTAAGTTATCTCTATGTATGCATTTCTTGTACACACAAATACAGAGTTGTGTTGTCCGTGCTGCGTTGGCCTGTTGCTGAACACTGTGTTTGTGCATGGCTCTGTGGTCTATAGCGGAAGAGTTGTTCTCATAGTAATTCTGCATTTCTTGTCCGGCTTTTCGTGTCTTATCCTGCATATCCATTTTGATTATCTTGTTCCGACGAAGTCATTTTGAACTAGCGTACATGTCATATGTATATATGTTTCATTTTTCACTTATTGGTATATTGTTTTGTTATATTTAGGCACACTCTTCAAACATGTCTGTTGTTTAATTATTACTTTGTTATGAATTAACTTCAATGTCAATTGTACTTTTACTTTCTTGGCCTATGAGCCTGCAGTTTGTGTTTCTTGTCACTAAGCAGTGGTCGAGAATAATTGTAACTGTCTTGTTCTAGAGACTTGCATTTGAGACCCTCTGCCTATCATCGGAATGTTGTAAACAACAGAAAAGAATGAAATATAGTAAAGTGGTAGGGGTTTGTGTTGTTTGATCAAATGGAGCTCCAATTCCAAATTCTTTCACCCTAAGAACGATATTTCTCAGTCTTTATAGAACTCACTGTAGTATGGATCTATTTGGTCTTTAAGATGATTGAAACAACGTGTTTAGTTGTCTAGCAGCGACGATCCATCAATAGAAATAAGTGTGTTTCCATGGGAGTTTACCAACTTTAGTAACCCATTACGTAACTGTTTACAGCTTGAATATTGCGTTATTGATTTCGGCTATAAATTATAGGGTTTGTTGTTAATAAAAGTTTGACTACAGTGTCCATATCCTATTGATTCTGGTTCATTTTGCAGATATCCTATTTTCTAACTCCTTGTATACAAGAAATCGGAGGTCTATATTTATTCCCTTTAATAAGTAGCGAAATAAATCCCCATAATAGTAGAATATTTAGTCTAATATTTTTCTTTTAAGAAGCGAGGATTATTGATCATGTGTCATTACAACAGCAAGCTTTTCATTGTAGTCTGAAGCACCCAGTAACCAGGTTCCGCAACAAGCCGATTATAACATTATTCGACAAGGACAACCTGAAGACCGATTTGATATATTAAAAACCTCTCGTAAAATCTACCTGTTCTTACGTAAGTGATAACAGCTTCACTCTTTGCGTGCCGATATTTGGCCCTGTAGCCAACACTATGGATATTGATTTGTTGGCGAAATTGACAAAAAGGTTTCATTTTGACATAATTATCCAACTATCTTATCCTTATGAACATGATCGTGTAGTGAAAAATGTGTCTTCTAGCCCATCGGTCCATCTATATGTCAAACCCATTTTTCATTCCCGAACTACTTTGTGTTCCTATGAAATATGGGAATCTACTCGTACGATGCCGGTAGAATCTAATTTTGTTCCGAATAATTCTTATTTCACATGAAGATTGAGAATAAATTTTATTATAATTCTCACAAATGAATCTCCATTAAATAAATAATCTTAAAACTTTATTTCAAAGTTTATTCTACAGAATATTAATTTAAATAAATAGAATTTAAATTAAATTTTCTAGACCATAATAAATACGTAGTTTCCAGCGGTGACTAATTAGCTGATAATATAGCTTACGTCAGTACAAGAGGATTTGTTTGCAGCGTTGCACAGGTATTAAAATGACAGGAAACCCTTTGTACTAATTCCATAGGTTCGTCGATGCTGCCACTGAAGCCCTCCATCAAAGCATAATAAAAAAAAGATTTATTTTGTTACAAGACTCATTCTTAATATTTGTTTCAATATTATCTTAGCTGCATCACCCGTTATTCTAAGGAATAATTTTCCCATAATAATTTTCGTTTATTTTGTATCTTCATCTTATGTAACCAATAATTATCAAGAGCAATGTATAAATTATGACCATTATCATTTAATATTTTTTCTCCTTCTTCCTATGCCTCACCTATTAAATTATATTTCCATTAGCAACTAGTTCTCAAACGCCCTCAGCCTTAGTTCTTATTCAACGTAAATTCGTAATGCAGTGCCTAAAATTTTCATTACTGCAAAGACATACATATCTTATTCCCTAGAGTGAACATTCTGCTCGTCTTCGTAGGAATGTCTATTATCAGCATTATAATGCTCACTGCTTTACTTTGTTGTCACAGATGTTTTAAGTGTCATTGCAGAGCTTCAGACCGACTTCATTGTGTGAAACGAAATATACTCAGTTTCAAGTTTATTGCAAAACAATATTCTTGATGATTTATATATTAACCTCTTGAACAAGGCACTCAGAGAGTGTAAGGAGCTTCATAAATTCTTCAGACTTGTAGAGCCCAATCGAGCGAGTTATGTCATCAAAGAGGAATATATAGGCGGAGAATAAGGGGAAATATGAGACGGAAAAGAGACAGTGGTAAAAAAAAACTAGTAGAAGAACCAGGGAAATATGAAAATGGGAACAAAATGAAGTACAGAAGCAAAGCAACGAATTAAGAAAGTATAGTTATGTCTTTCCATCTTCCGGCTAGACGAGACATCGGGTTCCTCCGAAACGTCGGTAAATACCAGATCACATGGTATCGTATACTATAGGGCCATAATCTAAATTAAACTGTTGATTCTTACAGTGTTTCCATTCCTGCATCCTTCAAATAGCCATATTCCACTTCTCCCAAATATCTCTTCATGAATATGACGAGAAAATGGGAGCAAAATGTAGGCCCATACTAAAAAAAATCTACCTGCCGGTTTCTCTTTCCTTTCTTCATGTCCATACTACCTGAAAAAGCCACTAATGTTACTTTACTTTTGGGCATCCAGTTATTTCATTCCATGTTTTTCAAACAGTATCTCCACAACCTTAATAGATAGGGTAAGGCATTATTGCCTTCCTGTCCCGTCTGAAGCACCATTCCCATGAATTATGTAGTTGGAATTTTACAATAGAGATTTCCTGGAAACAGTACAACGGTAAAGAGATCCCTCGCTTCGCCCTGACACTGCTCATTGTTTCTAGACCCTAGGACTGCGTATTTACTGCAGAACGACAACAAATATATTGTAACTTTGTGCTGAATACTTGATGCTGTAGCGAAACTACTAATGCTTACTGAAGTATATCATGTTTCATATTTAAGCTTTAAATACACAGAAATAACTAGCTCTTCCTGTCATGTCCAGAGGCTGTATCAGTTAATTAGATATTTGTTTGTGTTCAACATAAGCTTACATACCTTACCTTCAGGATGCAGTTCCTCAAACTTTGTAACAGGTCACCAAAATACGCAGTTACATGCTTTATATTCTACTTCTTTGGATAATCCCGGATTCATATCTTAGTTCGAAGACCCCCTGACCTCACTGAGACTTACGGTGGCGTCCTGATTCCATCGAGGCAACTTCTGAGAAAATATTTTAAATAAGCTGCCACATTTTCTTCAATTTCATCACGCGCTGTTATCAATAAATCCGGTTCTCTATAAAAGTTGAATTCTTCATTTAATGAAAAAAGAAGCATTACTAAAGAATGGAGACGGTTCCCTGGAACTAACGTGCTTGCTGAACAGAGTGTTTGGTTTAAGTGGGGAACGTAGAGACATTTGGCGTGAAGTGGAACACTGGATTAAAGTTGCTCATGGTGACGTCCAGTTAAGAGCTTTCATGAACTGGATAAGGAATACTGGTTGTTAATAAAATTATATTACTTCCTTGAAGAGCTCTGTGGTCACATTGTCTATGCGGTTTGTGTCTGTCATATCAAAGGACAGTCTGTGTGTATGCCTTCGTATATCCCCGTCGATTCTAGGCAACGGTTCTCTAAATGGGCTCCAGCGGCAATGAAGAATTGTTGACGCGTCTTTTTATATGGTGTTCGAGTCGTATAAAAGGAAAGTAGGTTAACAATTCCTAACACAACTTCCTATATTTTTTAGTCAAGTTTCCTTATTTTGAAAGAAATGGGAGGACCTTGCTGTCTGTGTATCCCCCATGTTGTTACTAAGCAACGGTACGGTAAACAATTTCCCACGGCAACAAATACACACACAATACCAGAGCTTTTCGACGCCGTGCTTTCTGCGCGGTCCACTTCATGTCAGTAGTGAAAATGAAGTGGGACGTTAGTTCTTCCCAGAACTTCACGTTTTATTTTAAATATATATTACAGTGTATTAAGGGCCTGTATTACAGTTCATATAATGCGGATAAATGTCCACTTGGACAGGTATATTCCAGTGGTATAGAATATTACGTACTGACAATAGAGATTTCGTTTGTCGATCAGTTCCACCCATGGATACAGAGTTCGTCATTTCTTATGCCTGCATATCTCATGCGGAATGACATTTGCTTTAAGGGAATAACCACATCCAACATAGCGCTGCTGTCAGAATGCATAACTGTAACCTGTAGGCCCATGTTACGTGACAAGGATGACTGTCATTTACAGGGTCTAGTGAATGAGGAACGGAAATATTCAGTAAATGTCACGTGTGATATTTACTATACACGTGTGCCACGCCACTCTCCCCCTTCATGTTCAGTAATTACAAGATAAGATCGTTTTGTTGTGAGACCATTTGCGCTGTAGAGGTATGTACAGGTAAGGTAAAGTCGTCCCGGTGCTTAAGTGACTAAGCACTACGCCATAAAGGCGTATAAAAGGCACTAAAATATATTTAATACATTACAAGCATTTTGGTAAATATTTTAATTTCATTAAATATATGCACTCATTTCTTGTTGATATATGTTTTGGCCACGCATGGGCCATCATCAGGCAACACTTTTTATTGGGGAGACCACTGCATTGTACACGTTTTCTTCTGTGCCTTTAGGTATATCGTCGTTTTTGTTGTTAAAATTTTAAATTCGCTTAGAGGGGGGTGGAGTCCAACTGGGTTCACTCGGCACGGCGGCAACTGATTGGCGTATTGTAGCCTGCCCTGGGTGATTATGATGATGGGGAATTTGGTGGAATGAAGTTTGGAAGGGGAAACCGACGTACTCGGAGAAAACCCGCCCCAGGGCCACTTTGTCCACCACATATCCTACTTGACCAGACCCGGGATCGAACCCTGGCCGCCGCGGTGGGAAGCCAGCGACTAACCGCTTGAGCTATGGCGCGGCCATCTGTTTTTGTTGTTAATTTCTTTCGTAGGATATTTTCATAGCATCTTTTTGCGGATATTTCAGTCTTTTTTATGTCGTTTTACATTTGTTGTGTATGCTTTAGTGTTGTCTTCCCTTGAACAATATGTTATGTACGGAATTACATCTCTAATTTAGAGAGCTAGGAGCAGGGTATCTCAGCTAGTAAAACTACAAGGATACGGGCTGGACAACAGAGGGGCCAGAGTCTGATTCCAAGCACGGCAAGAGATATTTACCTTCTCCATATATTTCAGACTGCCTATGGGTCCCACGCAACCTCCTACAGAATTTCCGAAAGAGTACAGAGGAAGGGGCGCATGCGTGACCACTCACCTCCCTCTAGTGCCGAGACTAAGAATGGTGGACTTTAAATCCACTTCCCCGTATATCTTCGTGGCGTGGTGCTCAGTTAATTAAGATCAGGGATAAGTGTACTTATAACACAAAGATTTGGATTTTTATATTGTCTTCGTTGAAATATATTGTTCTGTGGCGTAGGTGGGTGGACAATATTAGAATGGATCTTAGAGAGATAGGATGGGATGGTATGGATTGGATAGATCTGGCTCATGATAGGGACCAGTGGAGTGCTCTTGTGAGGACGATAATGAACCTTCGGGTTCCATAAAATGCTGGGAAATTCTTGAGTAGCTGCAGAATTGGCGGTTCCTCCAGAAGAGCTCAGCTCCATGAGTGAGTAAATATTATGTAGTATACATTATTTAAACGTGTGCAGTATATCAAAATGAGAACTGAAGACGTCACAATAGAGAAAAGAGGCGTTTGATATAAAGAAGAGTTCCATTAAAGTGTTCAAAAATTAATTGAAATATGGTACATGTTCATGTAAATCTAATTTGACGATAGAAATTGTTGAATTTTGAATATGCTTTTGCGTATGTTCGGGGGATGTGGCAGTATTTAGAGTGTAATCATCTCACGTGTACCTCAGCTCGAGCTTGCAGTTTGGGTCAACATCCAGAAGAATATCCCGAGCAATTCCATCAACGATCTTTACACAGTGAACGTGCCAAAATGAGCTGTGTCATTGAGTCGCCATTTTTCCGTTGCCAATCTCTAGCCGTTAGGCTGAGGTCTGTCAAGAAATGATGATCAGTTTTCTTGCTTCACAACTGCGAAAGAGGGCTCGAACGAACAGGTCTGGATATAACCAGATGATAAAACTGTCTATACAGCTCTCGCGTCAGTGTCAAACGTAAAGAGGCTACACAAATCATTCAGTTTCAAGGTGTGGACACGTTTTTTGGCTAACCAGAAGTTCAGTTTTTAAAGTTCTTTCTGTTGGTTACTGTATATGGACAGACTGTCACTGTGGTCAATCAAGACAAACGTAGGAAATCAGAACAGGGAACAAACTATATATCATTTAAAACCACAAACAAAATGATGGTAAACATAGTCTATTATTTTACTTAATACCGCTTTGAAAATTGTGCTGCTTAAAACAACTTTTGTCCAACATCTGTTCTCCTGAATCTACAGTTCTTAATAAAATAATTCAATTGTCTATTAATTTCTTAGTACTACATAACAATAATTTTACATGTTTCAGACATTTCATGCTCACATGTAGTCGTATTTGGACGTAATATATTTATTCGCGGTTATTATAAATAATCTTCCTTATCCGCAATAAACATATATGTGCATTATGTATAGGCTCATGAATGAGCTATGCCCAGTGACGTAACGCATACACTCGTTTAGTGTTCACTTAATGTTCATTGTCATGGTTCTATTGGTGCTTTTTCTCAAGTGTGTCTGGTACAGTTAAGACGGAGTACATTTTCAGTCTATGAGTAGTTTCACTGTTGCTTTGTAGGTTCACTGCTAGTGCCTTAATGTGGTTTTCTAACTGGCTTAAGTACATGGCATTCCACTCTATTTCGCCGAGCACTATGACCATGTTTAGGTTTTCATGGATCATGTGGTTGTTTATGTACCAAGGTGCATTCGGAATAGAGTCTTGGATTGAAAGCGCTGGAAGATTTCGATACTGAAATTGGGAGCTGTCCCACACAGCTGAATGCCGTAGGTTTATATTTGTTTAAGTACTGCTTTGTACAGGAGGAGTTTGCTTTCTACTGAGAGTGTTGAGCCCTCGGGTAGTCAGTGCATTTGTTTCGATTTTAGGTTCAGCTGGATTCTTTGGTTTTTATGTGCTTTGCCCATGTCGGCCTTCTATCGAGATACAAGCCCAGGTACGTCACTTCATTTTGGGGGGGAGGGGGGTAGAGCAACATTGCTCATTTTAATTGTTGGGAAGGTTTAATTGCGTGGGGTGAATGTACTGTGCGTGGATTTACTTTGATTTGTTTTAATTCTCCATTTCTTTGCCCAGTCTTCGATCTTACTGATGGTAGCATGGAGTTTCGATGAGGCTATTGCTGTTTCTTCATGTGTGTCTAATATTGTTGTATCATCGGCGAAGGTAGCAGTTGTTGTGCTGTCTGAGGTGGGGAGGTCGCTTGTGTAGATGAGGTATAGGACGGGTCCCAAGACATATCTTTCCAGTACGCCTGCTTCAACATTAAAGTGAAACTCATGCCGCAATGAGATATATAACTGTAATCCAATCAGTGAGCATAATAACAGACAGTTCTTTGTAACTATGATGTGCAATTGAAGTGACTATGCCCTACCCTCTTGTCGAAGCAAGGCTCATTGAGCTCTGAGCAGAAATCTCATCTCTGTCTCACTGACTCCAGGCCTTCACCTATTCACTTCCACTCTAGACACCCTAAATTTTGTGAGCATATCTTGTTTACTGGCGCCTGCGAATAACTCGTGTTCTCTAGTCCTACCGTCTGGTGCTGAAGGACGTAGGGAGACAGGGAGTGATCAACCCTCAACAGTGTTAACAGGGTGAGTGAGTGAGTAATAGGTGCATCAGCGACTCAGACAAGATTCTGAAAGTAGTTCAGTCACAAATTGTGCGCCCAAACCGAGGCTCGCCACCGGACTTTCTGTTATATAATGTTTCTCAACTCGTGGCCACATTGACGGCAAGGAGAGAAACCGCTACAACATATACAGGTTTACACTCACTTACACATCACTTACTTCGAGATTCCAAGCATCAGTCTGTTGTTGTCTTCTCTTCAGAGATCTGTAAGTTATGCATTGTTTTTGTGAAGCTCTGAAACAATTCATATTTACTGTCCTTTCCATGGCAAGTTGTAAGCTATCATGACTCCACTGAACTGTCTCAAAGGATCTGGTGCATAAAAAAAAAACCAAAAAAAAAAAACCGAAAAATTCAGTGAACTTTTATACTTCTTATTTTATCCCGAATTAGGACTGGCATCTCTTCCGAGGATCAGGTTGTCATGCGACTAGAGTCACGTGACTTGATATGGTGTCGCCAGAGCCGCGCTCATTGACAACGTTTTCTTTGAAATATGCATTAATTGTTAAACATACCAGGTTTCACAGTTCCTCTTGAGTTGCAATCAATGTTATTACTATACAATAAGTGTGTAATATTGTTAGAGTGATCATTTTAATAATGATTTTGACTTTTTCATGCTTAAATTCGAGAAACCGCCCGCATACATATACCAGTGATTTATCTCTTATTGAACTGATGTCAGTGACCACTAAACTGCCTCTTGTCACCCTCTGTTAGCATGCTGCCGAACTAGAGGAATATAGGCATTTTCCCCGCCATTACCGTCTTATCCTCATTCACTGCTATGGAATAGGAGCTGAATTTACGTGGAACAGAAATTGTGATATTTATGACAGAGGTGTTCAGTGTTGTGATCCTGATACAGGATATTATTTTAATATTACATACATCAGATTTTCTGGAAGAAGGGTTCCTAGGTAAATTTCTGAAATTGCTTTTGCATGCATTTCAGTAATACTTCACACTCAGTCAGAGTTTAAAATGCTTCGGTGCTCGTAGCTGAAAACTCTTCGGGCCTGATTTCCCAGCTCCAGGATATAGGCCATTAGGTTCAAAATTAAAATCTAGATACTTTGCTGTCTAGGTTAACAAGTACTAAAATATTTTATAAGAGACCATTGCTGAATTTCTTGAAATAAGAAGTAGCCACGCAAGCAACATATTCAGTTTAGCTGAAGGCACACCTTCTGGTATTAACGTGTCGCTAGCTTATTTTCAACAGCAAAATATATTATTAAGTTTCGCCGTAAATGTATTGACATATGTAGAATTTGAGGTTCTCACTGTGGTGGCTATCAAGAGTTCTAGTTTATCTTCTGGGACGTAGTTGATTGAAAACCAATAGACGTTTCGGAGTAACATATCACCTCCATCTCCAGGGTTTGCTCTGTTTGCCACCAGCTTTTACGCTGGATCCCTGCTGGGCCTATATATCGGCTCTCAAGATGGAAGAGATATTTCCTCCGAAACGTCAGTTAGCTTTCTACGAAATATACGGCGTTATATCCCTGATGATAGTACTCTGATTAAATAAGTGTTCGTATCGTGTTATTGTCATGATGGCTAAGCTTCTTTCTAAACATGACCCTTTCCAAATATTTCACCTCCCTGTAAGATCTTGTAACTCATTGTCGTGTATTTGTAAGTTCTTTGCTTCGAGATTCTGGATAAATCCTGCGTGAAGATACAACACGTGGAGCGTTCGGACATTTCTTATCACGTTTTCCCACAAATTTACAGACCGAAACGTTCTTCTAAATTCATTTCGGTGATATTGTGTGGCATGATAATCCTACGCGATTTGCTGGAGCTGCAAGATAGAAAAGGTAAGTGGTTGTCACATTCCCGTAAAGGATTTAAATATTTAAGCGCAGTGATGCGGCTATATGCATAGGGCACGGGTATATGGAAATGCATTTCAATAAAAAAGTACACAATGTTATTCTTGTAAAACAATTCACTGGTGGCGAAAGTATAGAAATATGTGGTATGGGGACCAGCTACGCTCACCACACTACCAAACAACTTTGAATTACACGTGAATTTTCTGCTTCCTATATTCGAAAATGTTGACTGTTTGCTTGTCCACCGAAATGAAAGATGTCCGTCACTGAACACGATGGTGATTACGCTCTGGTGACAACACACAACTTGGCTTTTTGTGTGAAAGAAACAAGAAATGGTGACCACATATATTCAAAGAGTGCGGATACTAAACTGCAAATTGGGGGTATGTAAAGTTACAATATTCTCTTATGTATTAGTGACTTGTAGACGGGGTTTGGATTGGTGAGTCGATTTATTGGATAATCACAAGTCGTAACTACAATTAATTATAACCCTCTCAAGATTACTATTGTGACGTGCCGCCAGGAAGGTCGGACGATAAGACGTCTATCACTTGCCAACGGCTAGCAATTCCAAGGCATCAATGCCTCGGAAATCTGTCCCCCAGATATGAAAGCCTAACAGTGGTGTTTCCACCGATATTTGTAACGAATTGTTTGGGGCAGTAAAAATGTATTCCCGCGCCAATAAGAGATTCGTTGCATAGCAGCGGACGAAACTAAAGCCTTCGACAAGGTGTTCCCTATTCAGCCCGAGTGCAGAATATAACAGTCCAATTTCGGAAAGAGATCAGTTAGTTCGTATCCGACAAGAGCAGAAGTAAGTTCGTATCCGACAAGGGCAGAAGCAAGTTCGTATCCGACGAGAGCTAAGGACAGTTGAGCTCTGAGCAGAGCAGAAGACACTTCACCGAGACTAGCGGTGCGACGTTATAAGTACGAATAATTGTATTTGTGAGTCTAAAAGGTGAGAGTCCAATAAACATATTCGCCAAATCCGAAACCCACACAGTGTCTTGTCTCATTGTCTAGGAAACACGCTGCATTATAATTATAACACGTAAAAAGCATCTGCTTACACTAGTGGTTAATAGGTAACAAATCTCAACAATGGTTACGCATTTGCAATGTCTCCACTATCCGTTTCCTGACAACGGATTTACAACGAAGGAACTGTAAGTCTCGCTGAATTACACACACTACACTTGAAGTCTTCTGTTCTCAGCCGCACTCTTGCACCTAACTCTTTTCTTCACAGCCTCTCGTACCGAACTGAAATCTCAACTAGACTCTGTACTACTTCTCTGTCCCAAAGTCAAAGTTAAAGCCACATTGCGACTGACAGTCAGTCAGTCAGCAAATCTTGGTGTCAAGCCCGATCTTGGGCTCGTGAGCAGATATTTATTACTGTTTGACAGTTACGGTCTTGTTTTTGTGGGACCCCCTCTCTTTTGTAAATGCAGTAGGCCCTTGCCAGGGCAGCCTTTCTCGGGTTCGAGTCCCTTGGTTCTCGCGACAATATTTTACTCTCTTAGATTTGAGACTTCCCTTTTCGTCGCCTCCTACGACTCAGAGGGTCACCGTGGATGTACTCGACCCTGCCTCCACAGCTACTAATTCTCTTTATATAGCCTCAGCACGGACAGCATAGAAAACCTCTTCTATTCATGTACTAAAACGCAACTGCCTAGCAACGAGTTATAACGATAAGTTCCTTATTGTCTGTATTCGTTGCTGCGAGAATGTTTATAGGGTTGTTGCATAGCAACGATGGCATTCCTCTGTTGTTACAGAAACGGCCCATATATCACAATATTGTGGCCAACGGTGGCCGCTCGTGATAATGTTCTCAGTGGTGGAATGTAAAAGCACAGCATTCAGCGTGATTATGTTTCGTTAATAGTGCATGAGATTTATTTAATGTACACAAGAATTTCAATTACAGATATTCTGTTTTACCCCCTCTCGTTATTCCTCACTGTCCCTCCTTCTTACTGTCCTTTGTCATTTTTCTTCATATGTTATTATATATATTTTTATTTTTCTACAACTTTTCTTTAATCTTACATCCTACTATCCTCCTACTACATACACCTCCATCTATTTCCTGAACCTCTTGTCCAGACCTGTTAAATGACGTATAGTAATCCTACTATAAATTCACGTAAGATTTTTACTCTGGTTATTAGATGAGTTATTGAAAACATATGGACTTAATGAGTGGTCTGACGACAACCATGATTGGTTGCATTGCCATTGATAACGGAGGGAGTGAAGCCTTCCTGCAGGTACTACCTCGACACTGGCCTGAAGAGAACAAGTAAACCAACATCAAACATCGAGATGACACAGTTCCCGTTCTGATATTGAGACCTGAGGGGCTGACAAACAGAGGTCTATAATTATATCTGCATTATGGACATCACGGGCGCTGCTATAGCTCAGGTGGTTAATAGCGCTTCTCACCGCGACAGCCTCTGTTCAAATTCAGGTCATGTCAGGTCGGATCTGCTGTGGACAAAGTGGCACTTAGGGAGGTTTCTCCTGGTTCTGTTTCCCTTGCCAATTCTCATTTCACGAAATGCTTCAGAATTACTTATCGCGCTATCAATGACGCTACATAGCCCTGATACTGATAGCGCCCTCAAGAAACAAAATAAAAAACTTAAAATGAGAAAATTACAATATTCACAGCAGATCTAAATGGATCAGAAGTTAGAGTTATATGATTCAGGGATTAATTATATACCTGCATTAGCCAAAACATATTAGATGTTACCGTGATTTTAAAACTACTGTAAAAATATCCATGAATCTTATAAATATTTTCATTTTGAAATTCAGAATTGATTGACCCTGCTTTGCGATCCTTGGTGATTTAAAAGACGTGTTTTCGTGCGGCATCCAGATGTTTCCAATTTTATATCAAATCGCGTTCAAACTAATCCGCTGATTCAGAAATCATTAGGACAAACAAATACTAGACAGATATCAGAGCGGTGTCAGCTACAGAGCTTACTACAAATTGTAAAATAATCTCCCATACACGTAAGCCGCTTTGGCAATAATAAATTTCCGTATTTTTGTGAGATTCATCTAAACAGCGTGAATGTAAATTAATTGATAAATAATTCTGTAACTTTAATGTCCAAAAGGATTTTTAGAATTTGCTGTTTGGCAATTAAGTATAAAAATAAAATGCTTGGATTAGTACAGATTTTACCGTGCTGTATGATAAACAATCCGGCTTTTCATCTCACACTGTCTATTGCAAATTCTATTAAAATAGGTCAGGTTTGTTCAGGGGCTAAACGTTCTGAATTATCTCCCATAGGATCTCAGTTCGAATTTTGTTCGTGACTGATTATCCTTGTTATTTTCCTACTTTTCCTTAATCGCTCTGGACAAATTTTGGAGTAGTACCTCAAGTTTGTCCATGACCACTTCCCTCCAGATGCTTTCCAATTTATTATCCAGACATCAGTCTACTATTGGAGGCTGCGTTGTTAAACAAACAGTGAAGAAATGTAGGAAATCGGGTGAAAACTTTCCAGTTACATGCAGACGGTCACCCAGTTCAATTCACAAGGAGCGACTTCTCTTGAAGACGATGAACAGTGAAATTTTAAAGTTCATGCATTTGATGTTATTGTTCCCCACAATGCACTGGAATAAGGGATCTGTCTTGCCTACAAAAATATTTATTTGTACTAATCTCTTTAAAGTTGAAGCCACTATTTATTTTATGTTTCACAGCTCTTTCCCCATTTCCCCCGTTAAAATTGTAAATGGTTTAGCTTACATAAATAAATAAATAAATGTAAGTAATATATGTAACATATTATCCGTGGAGAAGGAATAGTAACATCAGACAATTATAGCCACTTGGAATGAAACGTCCTAAAATTTTATGCAAATGTCTATCGCAATCTTCATCTCTTGGTACATACTATTAAGAATTTCAAGAAAAAGAGAGTGAGAGAGGGAATGATACATCTAAAGTTAAGTTAATTAAAATGTCGTCTGAAGACGGAAATAAAAGACCCAACTTATTTATGAACTCTCAAACTATACTTTTGTTACTGAAATAACAATTTTATGTGGAACTAATTTTTTAACGTCGTAAGTAAGAGTACTTCTCTGGTTACTTTATGGTACTGACAGTATTTATATTATTTAGCGTCTGCCGGTAGGAGATTGGCCGATTACACTATCCGCGGTGCCTGAGGCATGAACTGTGTTCGTTCGCTCGAACACTGAGTTCGTGGGTTCGAATCCTGCTCAAGGCATTGCTGTTTGTCTGCGTTTATTCTGTGTTCGCGTTGTCCTGCGTAGGTAGCGGTCTTGCGAAGTGCTTATCCCTCATCCAAGGAGTCTTGCCGACAGCCCTAGAATTAAGAAACCGAAGTGGAACGAAGAGTTTCGAGGATGCTCTCCGCTCAAAGTGAGAGCAACGAGAGAAAAGAGAAGAGAGAGGTAGGAGATTGATAATTTTTGTGTAGGAAAGGATTTGAAAGGAAGAGATGTGGACTAGTAGCGACTATTCCGGCATTCGTCTGGAGAAACTTAAGGAAGGGACGGAAAATTTGAGTCTAGATAGCAGGTGTTCGGCCGACGTTTCAACCAAACACCACCGGTATACGAGCATAGAACGTTGCAGCTACACTAACCCTCTCGGTAGTAGAGGTTTCTTCAATGGAAGCAGAAAAGACTTCAACTTCGTCTAAAAAAGAGCGGAAATAATTACTGAGTACATTGTTCAGCGAAAAGATAAGTAACATTAGAATCATGAATATAAATGTAGGCGGATACATTTAACAATAAAAATGTCAGTGTAAATTACTGAAGTTAATTTTAGAATTTTGGTAAAATTCTTGATTTTGCTAATGAAATTAGATACTCGAAACGATGTTATACATTTACTCTGAGCACGAGAATTAATGGAAAATTCTTCCAAAAGCCCAAATTAATATCCACCCCATCAACATCTTACAATTTTATTGATTGATTCATTCATTCATTCTATCATACATACATACATACATTCATACATTCATTCATTCATTCAATCATACATATATACATACATACATACATACATATATATATTCATTCATCATTCATTCATTCATTCATTCATTCATACAGCCATCAATGGCTTCATAGCCTTTTTGTTGGGTCCTGGCTCCTTCAGTTTCGTAATCTTTTTAACGCAGACGGTAGGACTCTCCTGACGAGTGATCAGCCCGTCACAAGGCCGCTACCTACACACCGGCAGCACAAACACAGAACAAACACACACAAATATTCATGCCTTCAGTGGAATTGCAACCCACGATCCCAGCGTTCGAGCTAGCGAAGGCAGTTAATGCCTTAGACCGCAGCCACCGTGATGGGCACCTTACAGTTTGAAGTAATTATTTTGTCGTTACGTTTGTTGCTGGACGTCCTATACAGGTCATACTGTAACATAGCTGATGCCTTACGAGTTGAATGTAGGATGTTATATTTTAGAGAACAAAAAGTTTTACATGTACTGACAGTTACTCAGTTGTAAAAGAGTCCTGATTTTATGGAACACGATGGTTCAGCATCGTCGTAGAATTGCGCTATAAGGATACACGTGTTCTGCGGGACAGATTCCTCCTATTCCAAAAATAAATAAATTGTTTCCTACGATTTTCATTTTAGCACCATTCTTCGAGCCACGCCCGGTCCTAAAACTACTAAAACCACGGAGGTTTTTTTTTATGTGAAGAATTGAAATCATGTAAATCGCCTCAGGTATCCTTAGAAACCTGATACACTTTGTTGCTTAAATATAATTGGAAAAATCTTGAGATATCAGAGTACGATTTTCACAAACCCACTGAATGACGAATACGATTCCCTTAGTGACAGTAAAACAGTGCGTATAATAGCAGTTTATCTATAAAGCTATAATAAAGAATAACTCTTAAATGCTTTGAAAGTGTGCCATGAATCAAGGAATTTAATTAGGGAAAAAGTTTTACTGATCAATTAAGAAACACTATGCTCTTATAGTGTAGCCATTTTCCTGAAGATTCGGTTTTATAAAATGATATAATTGTCTGTTGTTTTGTACTGGTGATGGTCCGTCATTCTGAAGGAAGAACTTGTGTTAGTGGCGCATGAGATGAAGGTCATAAAGACAGTATTTAAACATAATAAAGAGAAAGCTTCGGACGAATGGAAAGACAATTTACGTAATGACTCTGGAATCATTCAACGAAGAGAAATGTGTTTGACGGGAGAGGCACCAGATATCGGGATAAGGCGTAATTTCTGGGATTCTAATTTCCATATAGTAAAGAGATTTTGGATTCAAAAAGTGGGAAATTTTTTAACGTCTGTGTGACTATTTACTGTTAAAGAAAATGAAACATCATGAAGTTGGTTATAAAGATTATGTGCTGCGAGATATATTTTAAATTATATCGATTTGGCTTCAATGCAACAAACTGTCTATTTGGGAATTTGTGAGGACAGCATCCCCATACTTCATACCCATGTACTATTAGAGTCGCCTTGCTAGCATTTACGCGAACTTAAGGAACACTTAAATGCTAGGTGGATATATTGGTAAGGTAGGGGTAAAGTTGTACCTGTCCATTAATTAATTACTATGTCATGGAGGCGTATGGGACAGTGGATGTGTAGATCCATATTTCCTGACTTTGCCGCTAGCTGGAGGTGAGTAGTCAGCTTAACGCACCGGTCGCTTTACAACCGAGGAAAGAGCCCCCGACACTCATTGGATAGGATGTTGGGTGGAACACAGGACCCGTCCGGACGACGTGGAGAAGAGAAAATTCTTGAGTTTATCGGGGCTCGAACTCCCACCCCTCGGTAGTCCAGCCCGTAGCCGGTCGCTATACCTACTACGCTCTCCGGGCTCCTATAATGCATTTGTGTTTTTTTAATTAAACAAAAAATGGGGGGCTTTTTATCACTTATAATGAAACTCGGTGTGTTTTTAACAAGTTTCTATATCTGGTTACGGCTGGAAGTACCCAGGCCGTACAGTTTTACAAACACTAGGAAGGGCATTTCGTAATAACAATTCAAACAACGCAAATATTAAGCCTGCCGTAATACTGTCAACATAGATTTAATTCCGCGCTTTCCCTTCTGGTGTATCCTCGTTAATTATATTACTTGAAATTCGCAGAGTTCCAAACAAGGAGGTGTGGGGAACGGGATGCCTGTAGTATCATGTTTCCGCTGCCGCACGTAGGTTTATGTGTATATATTAATTCCATGTAGCCTACTTATTGTAATTATAATTGTTTTGAGAACCACTGGTACTAAACTGTATTGAATTAGAGGTTCTCACAGACGTTGCTGTGAAAAAATCCTTCTTCTGAGGCATAAAGCCGTGTAGATCAGTGAAATTCACCCTCCACTTTCACTGTCAAAGAGAATGTTACTAAAGAAAACAGCATGCACATTTGTATTCTTGCTGCCTGTTTCATTCTGCCCTTACTTCTCATACTCCTTAGCCTTGAAGATGGAGGTGGCAGGTTTTCTTAAAGGTCGCTTGAATTTCGTTACAACACACGGTATTACTCGTATATCCCTGAAGATAGCACGAAATGTTCAGGTTCAGAAGCTATCCCCCATAGCTAACTTTCGGTGACATTAGTTTTATATCTCGAACCGGAGACACGTATTATGAAAGAGGTTCTCTTGTTTTTTTCAGTCGTTCCATGTCAACTCTATTATGTCTATCTAATTTAGGTCACACATGTTTAATTCAATACTCATTTGAATTAATTGCCGCCAGTCGGTGTATGACTGGATGCTATGAGACTTGCATATTTGCAAAAAAAAATTGTCATGTCAGAATATTCAACCGATATTAACCTTCAACGAAGATTTCTTATTTTAATTATAAAGCTCCATACAGGCCTTCAATACTACAAATATTCTGTTGTTAACAACAAATTAAGTAATCATGAATATTATAATCCAAAAAAGTAGTTAAACCCAGGAGTTAGCATACTTCACTTCTTCGGTAGTCATCATAGTATATTAGATTATAATTCAACTAATATTTCTTTTTATTTTCAGCTGAAAATATTAAAATTATTGTAGCTAATATTTGCAAACAGGTCAGAGTAGCCACGCGGTCTAGGGCATGAATTGTCTTTGTTCGCTCGGAGGCCGGGATCGTGTGTTCGAATCCCATTCAGGGACTGGATGTTTGGTGTATGTACGTTTATTCTGTCTTTGTGTTGTCCTGTGTAGGTAGCGTTCTTGCGACGGGCTGATCACTCGCCCAAGGATTCCTACCATTTGTGAAAAATTACTATGGGACTGAATAAGAGGCCTGGGCCTGAACGGACTGTAGAGCTATAGCTAGGTAGGTAGGTAGGTAGGTAGGTAGTCTTTTACATAATACAATCTAATATCTCTAATTAAAATTGGATCTAAAACTTAGAAGATGGCAAGTTAGTGCCGAAATATGACTGACAAAAAGGCTATCTAATTCATCAGCTAATTTCTATTGTTGTACCATTAGATGGTGTTGTAATAGCTGTATAAGAATATTTGATACAAGAGTCATGACATAAATTGATCTCCAAAAATGACATTAAATTCCCTAATTTATTTTTCTCTGCATTGGATGAAGTGGAAAGGACATATTATGCTACTAATCAATCTGTTATCGTTGTTAAGAGTAGAAATGAAAGTTCAGTGAAGTAAAATAAATTTATCTCTACATACAACTTACAATTTTCTGCAATGTTCAAATATCAAATTGACTGACTGATGCAAAATTGGGATTTGGAAATCCCATTCGATTAGAGTGTGGGGTTTTACTTTTGTTTTATATCCACCACAAACTGCAACATCAGTCTAGTGAGCAGTGATGTAGTATTTGCAGTAGGGAGATCATGGAACTGATTTACAGATATAGTTAGAACTTTCGTGACCTTTGAAACTTTGAATTAATTATTTGATGGGTTCTGGTGGAGTCAGTGAGTGACGTCAGTAAATGACGTGAGCTCACATGAGAATCAGACCAATTATGACCTGCAGTTTGGTGGAAAGAGTAGAGAAAATATTTTCTTTCCACCACAGTGCTCTGTTTTCTTTACAGCATGGGTAAAGGCACATTGTTCCTAGAAATTTTTATGGTTCTGTAACAACTCATAGCAACCAATTACTGACAGTAGAATCTGACAGTTGTATCACATCCGATTCTCGTTATGTTGGAACATCGTTAGAAAACGGCAGGGGACCAGCTGATAATTTTCCTGTTTTTTCTCAGTAACGATAGAAAGATATTCTGGTTTCTCTCAATAGGTATACGAAATTTCTCAGTTTGTTTCATCATGTTTAGAAATATTTCCCGTTCTCTCAGTAAGGATAAGAAATTTCCGAATTTATTTCAGTCCACGTAGAAATATTTGTCGTTTTCTATGTAACAGCAGAAAGGTTGCCAGTTTTTAGTTACATTCTATTCTGTTGCTGTTCATTTTCAGTAAACACGGTAGGTTTTCAGGTTCTTCTCCATAATTAAATACAATTTTTCTCTTTTACTTAGTAACTATAGAATTAAGTCAGTTATTTCAGTAGGTAGTTTTACCCTTCCTTCTTATTTTCATTCTTAGTAAATGTAGAAACAAATTTCTCAGTGAGTATAGAATCTGTTCCTGTTTTCTCAGTCACTACTTATATAATACCGTCTCCTTTTTTATATTATATCTCGACATTAAAAAATTTATCTTCTGGGGTGTAATGTCGTGTGGTTTTTGTGTCGCCTCCATTCTCAGGGTTGATGAACATCTTTGTACCTGCATCTTGCTAATTTCTTACTTGCTCCATTTTTCGACTCTGAAGGTGGAGAAGAAGGTTTTTCTGAAACGTCGGTTGACTTTAATTGAACTACATGTCGTTATTCTCCAGAGGGCAGAAGTCTTCATAACCACGGCTGTAAGAAACTTGAACCCTATAATTTTAGAAAAATTTGCCCTTTTTCTCAGTAACTGCTGACATTGGCCCTGTTCTTTCTCAGTACAGACGCAATATCAGAGTATAAGAAATATTTATGTAACTGAATAATAATGTTTTGTTAATTCATAAACAAGGACAATTACGTAATATGTTTCATTGTTAAGTGACTAGACCCCACTGAGTCCACTTGGTACTACGGCTACTACTGGCCTATTGTACCAGCCCCCGATGTTGCATGACGGTGATTGTGGAGCAGTTGGTGGAATGAAGAATGTCAGGGGAAACCGAAGTACTCGGAGAAAACCCTCCCCAGCGCCACTTTGTCCACCATAAAACCCACATGAAAAGACCCAGGACGCCGCTTGAGCTATGGCGCTGCTATGGATTCGTCGATACAGAGACCGCTATAGCTTAACAGCGAGTTCTGTAACTGCACTAATGCTTTGGCTATGGCGAATTATCTATCTACTGTTATAATTTCTATGGGGTACGAAAATTCGATTAATATTAGATACGAGTACTACTTTTCAATGCCTCAAAAATAAGAGTAAAACAGACAAAATTTCGGAGATCTTGATAGCCTACGTTTAGGTCAGTTCCGACCAAACCGCCGTTTAGGATTGAACGCGTTGAAATAAATGAAAATGGGCCTACTAGATTGGGCTGCGGCCCAATCGTACATTAAACAACCGCGTATTCTAACCAAATCGATATATCCTGCATCAGTAATGGTTGCTGTTCCCGCAGGAAGCCGCAGTAAAGAGTATCAGAGGACCGGTGAGATAAATAGGATGGTCCAGTTAAGTGGTCACCTAGGAAATAACGTACAAAACTCTCTGCCTCGGAGGCCCGAGCCTTATATAACGTTTATAATGGTGCATATTTGGAATGTTTAACGCCATTCATATTGCTAAATTTCGGACTGAAATTACTCTTCCCTTTTTACGTCACAGAGTTTTGTTCCGGAATTGAATTTTTATTGTTATTATCTTGAGATGCAATTTTTAAGTTGTTGACAGAAAAATATTCTCTGCCTTTGTCAAAAGCTGATATTTTTAATGACGTATACCGATAATTTCCTGCACATTTGTCAGTCTCTTTGTTAGGAAGTGTCGGAGCCCATGTTATTATACAGACCTCATTTCTTACTTATAGTCATAGATGTCAACTTTGAAATATTGCAATGGACATTCTATATAGCGTTGGATATGAAAAACCAAATGGTAAACTGAAGAGGTGTGTCGCTACTTACGTCTTTATGGAAAACTGATCATACTAATAGTATAAATTTCAGTAAAGAAACTCCAGCATGGAAAGCCATAATATTGCTATATGTTGTCGCGCGCTCGAGTGACCATAGAGGCGTTTGGATTGACAATTGGATTTACTCCACACTTACAAATAGTAACTACAAACAACAAGCGCTGTCGCTAATTCATACACTCCTCACTGCACTGCAGCACGCTATACTCTACTCAGTCTGCTGTGTCTTCACCGGTTGTTACCTGGTAACGGCTTCGCACACCGTAACTTCCTCAGCTTCCGTCTTCACTTCCTTCCTGGCTGGCGACTGTCTAACAACTACATCGGATTTCTACGCAACGACTTACAACAGCGGTGTTCCTTCTCCCACGTATGCGCGGGGGGCGACTGTCTGCTACGATCACTGCTTTGTGCAGACTTACGACTGACGTCGACTTCTCCAGACTGACTGCCTTGGCTGGTTAGCTGACCCTCGCCAACAGAGTGATGTTTGGTTGCTAGTCCCATGGGACTCATAACCTTATTTTAATATCTGACGGTTTTGACTGACTTGTGTTTCGATTTTCCAGCTACATCTGCGTGGACAGCATAGAAAATATCACTTCTAACAGTTCTTCTATTTATCCGTGGAACGTTGTTTAGCGATGGCTCTGGTATTGTTGCGTGTTTACACAGCCGTTGCTTAGGAATGGCTGTTTTCTGATTTTCATATTCTAGTTGCGAGGCCCTATGTGACAATGTATAATATACAAACATTTTCAGGACGCTATAGGCACATTTTAAGAACGAAAAAAGACAGAATTACGAAGACAGATCTGAACATGTGACTACAATTAACGCGGCGAAGGAGAAACCGAATTTAAGATGACAATAACAAATACAGAAATATGTCACAAAATAGGATATAGAATGTGGAAAATTTTGAGAAGTAGGTTTGGGAAAGTACAAGTATATCGAAGAATTTTGTTGCTAGTAGACAGGTACAAGCGGAAAGCCCGAAGGAAAATTAAAGAAACAGAAGACAAGAATGTCCGAAATTCCCAGCAGAGTACAGAATTATCAGCAGAAACTACTAATATCATTTACGTAATTCGTTCTGTCCTGTCCTGCTTGTAGTGACTCTTTCTCCCAACTATGGACTTTATAGTTGACAGACTGCTCATGTGCACGCGTTAAGAATACATTATTAAGAGTAAAGGAACTTTTTATATTTCAAAATGTAAGCATTAACACCTGAATTTATTTTAGGAAAAAAGTTGTTATAGAATATAGCAAGATAAGTGTGGCTTGGGTTTATTTAAATATCCGAGAAGAGTAAAGACTTTTTAATAAAGGAAGACTTATAGAAATTTGATTTTATGGGTTAACCCTCTGTCAATATTAACCATAGTAACTGTCTTACAGAATGTTTATGATGCTTACAGTATAGGAATTTTATTTAAGCATCACTGCATGATGTAGGACACAGAATGTCACATTGTAGGGAAATAGTTTTACCGCTGCTAGCCAACTGCCACGTATGCAGTTATTTTACTCGTTTACGAGACATTCAGCTTTCCTCTCGTTTTCGCATTTATTCAAGACGAAGGCGCTAAGGCACTCATCACGCTGGGTATTAGAACCAACGTGGCTCTTTTCTACTTGTATTAATCTGGAAAGTTTATGCCTCTGAAAAATGAGGCTTTTAAAGGCGAATTTTCTGTTCCTTAATTAATGGGTTTCAAGTAGAAATAAATCCAGTGATTATTCATGCGTTGAATACAGTACTATATAAATTAAAATAAAACTTGTAACGAGTTAAAAAGTGTGAAATTTTCGGACCTAGTTAGATGGAACCAAATGGAAGCCAGAAGAATCTGCAAAAAAGGGGTTTATAAAACCAAGGAAGGAGAAGTGGGTTGTGCATGTAGTAAGTAGTGAGAGAGGTAGGAAAGGGATATCAGAATGTACGAGGGAAACGTGAAGGAAAGAGGCAACTGGGAGACCTAGGCATACGTGTATGTAGGAGAGAAGTATTAAACTGGATATTAATTTTTCTTTTATTTTTTTTTGANTTTTTTTTTTTTTGATTCGCTTGGTGGGGGGGGGGTGGAGTCCAGCTTCGTCCACTCGGCATGGCGACCACAGATTGGCCTATTGTAGCCTGCCCCAAGTGATTATGATGATGGAGAATTTAGTGGAATTAAGATTGGCAGGGAAACCCAAGTACTCGGAGAAAACCTGCCCCAGCGGCACTTTGTCCACCACAAATCCCACCTCATCAGACCCGGGATCGAACCCGGGCCTCCGCGGTGGGAAACCAGCGACTAACCGCTTGAGTTATGGCGCGGCCCAAGGTCAGGGGTAACTTTACCTTCTACCACACAAGGCTGTAGGACCCATACGCTGAGTGATGCTACTCTCCATCCTGCCTTTATCCCAAATGGCTGCCATGTTGCCAGCACTGTAGCAAATTATAGTTATAAAGTGTAAAGCTGTGTGGATGAAGGAAACCGATTTTCACAACTTTCACTGAGTTAAATAAGAACATTTGAACCACTGCATACAATGTCAACTGAATTTCGCACCGATAGTCGGGTTTATAATGACATTCCCTTATTGCTATGAAACAAGATGAATATTATTCGAATGCCTGCTACTATATATTTATATATATCTTCGAAATGTGGTGTTGGAGAAGGATGGAGAAGATCAGTTGGACCGATTATGTGAGAAGTGAAGAAGTGTTATTTAGAGTCAGTGAGCAGAGGAATATCCTGCACGAAATTTGAAAACGGAAGGCTAATTGGATTGGTCATGTTTTACGCAGAAACAGCCTTCTAAAAGAAGTTATTGAAGGAAAGATAGAGGGGCGGGTAGAAGTGACAAGAAGACCAGGAACAAGACGTAAGANCTTTTTGCCAACAGAATCTATTTGATTCAGTAGATTCTCAGATTAAACATCAATTGTTTCCCTAAACCGAAATAAGTAAGTGATTTTTATAATTGAAATACAATGTGTTTTCTGTAATGTAGGAACTAAGTAAAGTCTGTTGCAGATATTTCAATATATGCAGATTTTAATGAGATCTATACTTAAGAATGTGATGTACTGAACAGATGGGACACCTCAATTATCGTTTAATTGTATGGAATTTTGAATATTTTACAGACTGGAATGCTTTTAAATAATATATAGAAATCTAATTAGTACTTCACAGGTGAAGCAGTCAGGCTGGACGCGATTATAATAGATTTTCGAAAGCGTTTGATGTTGTTCCTCATGACCGGCTGCTAAATAAAATTGCAGCATCGGGCGTGGACTCAAGGGTAGTCGTATGGATTAGGGAATTTCTGATAGGTCGTTCCCAGAGAGTTAGAGTAGGGAGGCAATACTCAGAGGAAGTTAGAGTGACATCAGGTGTACCTCAAGGGAGCGTTCTGGGCCCACTTTTGTTCCTACCTTATGTAAACGATATATGGAGGAACGTTGAATCAAAAATTAGACTTTTCGCAGATGACTGTATAGTATATAGGAAAATATTAAATGTCAACGATACAGAAAAATTACAGACAGATCTGGATAGATTGGGAAACTGGGCAGTAGAAAATGAAATGAAAATAAATCCGAATAAAAGTAAGGCAATAAGCTTCACGAGAGCACGGACGAAGGATCCGTTAAATTACTCTCTTGGGGACCAAAATATTCCTGAAGCTAGCTTTTGCAAATATTTGGGAATTATCATACGAAGTGATTTAAGCTGGGCTGATCAGGTAAATTACACGGTCCGAAAAGCCTGGAGGGCACTACATTTCGTAATGCGTATTGTGAAAAGGGGGAATAAAAATACCAAAAGTTTAGCCTACACGTCGCTAGTACGTCCCATTCTCGAATATGGGGCGGCGTGCTGGGATCCATACAGGGAATGTCAGATCACTGCTTTAGACCGCGTTCAAAATAAAGCTGCTAAATTTGCCCATTATACAGATGGCTCGGTCTGGGAATCTTTGGCGCAGCGTAGGATGATAGCACGGATGTGCTCACTTTATAAAGCATATAGCGGTGACAGGGCGTGGAAAGATATAGGGGACAGATTGCAGGCGTCATACGACGTGAGTAGAGTCGATCACCTTAGGAAAATAAGAGCCAAAAAAATAAGAACAGATGTCGGGAAGTTTTCCTTTGTGAACAGGACCATTGCTGACTGGAACCAGTTACCTGAAGGGGTGATTGGGAATCACCCCGTTAAAGCGCATATATTTAGAAAGAAGGGTAGGAAAGCAAAATCAGTAGAGCAAGTGAAGTGAAGAGAAGTGAAGTGTAGTTGTATTAGGTCATTGTACTTGTACTGTACTGTGAAATTTCTTGAGACGTATGTGATGTATCTTTGTTGAATGTATGTCCGTTTTTGTAAACACTGCCACAGGGCATAAGCCCAATTGCAGTAAATAAATAAATATAAATATAATATATTGGAAACTTACACACATATAAATAATACCAAATGACTCATGCCACCCATATGGACATAAAATAAGCATTATTTACCTAATGAACAGAATGCATACTTACCCAATTACAAAAGAAGCAGAAAAGTAGGAAATAAATATGTTACAAGACACGTTATATAACAATGAAAATGATCAAAACTTAAGAGTGAGGTAAAAAAAAAACACAAGTCTGCAACATCAAAAACAGAAATCGGGTATTTTTACATATATCCGAAAAGTAACAAAGATCACAAACTTTTTAAAGAAGCACAAATAAAAGTAACATTCAGAACAAAAAACATTGAAACATAACAAAACTCCACCAGCAAATAGAGCACGAGATCACGAGAAATTTGCTTATACCAAAAGAATTGTGCGGATTGCCCACTGAAATACCCAGGGTAAACGAGCCGAATATTTCATATTAGATACAAAGAACACATCAATGGTAACTTAGGGTATTCGACCCGCCCTTTCGCCGGAGTACTAAATATATGAATATGAGCCTCAGATGTGTTTAGACACCAAGACTTACTGCGTGACTGACTGACCGTCAGTCGCAATGTGACTTTGATATGACTTTGACTTGACATTGATTTCTCTTGAGTTCCGAAGTTCCAAGGGAACATCGGTGTGGCCAGAAGAAGAATTAGAAGACTTAGTGTGTGACGTTACATGCGCTGTACGAGTAGTACATCGATACTGGGAACGTGTAATTTAGTTAGGCTTTTACGGTTCCTGTGTTGTAAAGCCATTGCCAAGAAACGGATAGTGAATACTAGTGGAAATAGATTCAGGAAATTAGTGTGGAATGATTGAAAATTGTGTGAATAAGCAATAGTTTAGCAACTATTTGTAGTGGCGGCCTGTGGGTAGTTAATAAATCCAATTGCCCATCCGAACTCCGCATTTAGTTACTAATACACGTGGTATGCTTAGTGTTCTGCTCTTTCTGTTGGCGTACATGTGGCACATGAGCCATTTGTTTCAGAACAACAAATGGCGCAGATGTTGATGTGAACTTGTGTGTTACTCAACGACTCCTGCAATATTGAAACAATACAGCGTCGGGTGGTAGGATGTGATTGTGGTCTAAACAAGGTATTATCCTGGAATATTCATAGAGGAACTTAGGAAAAGGGTGAGAAATTATAGTCATGACAACCAATTTCCCTGCAGAAGTTCGAAATGCGCCTCACTAGAATAAACACAGTGTTTCCTCAGACTAATCTATTATGTAGGAAAGTACTAACTTTACACTGATATGAAGTAATATCTCGGATTGTGGTCCTCTGGGACCTTCTTTTTGATTGACAACACTTCTGGGGAAAGCTGCAGACTGGAGGCAACAGAATCTTCCTGAACACCCGCAATCATCTCGCAGACTACACAGTGTCTAAATTCGGAAAATCTCAATTTAAATTCTTACCGTCGGCAGCAAGAATCTACCTCATATTCATTCTATTCTTTTCACAAGTTGAAGTGTGACATAAATTTTGAGGTGTCAAAAGAAAAGACAGGCCGTGGAGAATAAATTACTTTAAAGTGAATTTTCCCGTGCTTGTTACAGATAGAACACTGTCTGAGGTTCCCGTGGGAGATATTGAAACATGGCACACAGACACAGAGTTCGTTAGTTTCGCCGCTAAGAACAGAAATCTCCTAGAATGAACATTTTATATGTATATATACATATTATCGACTTTTTAATCAAATGAACAGAGAGAGAGAGAAGCGTAAACATGTTTTTGTCTGCAATGATGGAGAATGGAACGGATGCCTGAAACCATAATCACGTGTATGGTTCAGTGTTTATGTAATCTGGAAACAACACATCATCAGCTGCACAGCTTCACATGCATAGCAAACACTCACAGACACTTGCGCACAGTACGGGAAGGTCAGTCATCTCTCGTAATATCCTAATCGGGGAAACATGCAGAAGGAATTAAAGTACTGCCGATCACAGTGGCCGTGCGGTCTGATAGACGAATTGTCTTCGCTTCCTCGAACACTGGGATCGTGGGTTCGAATCCAACTCAAGTCATATATGTTTGTCTGTTTTTATTCTTTGTTTATGTTGTCTTGTATACGTAGAGGCCTTGCGACGAGCCGATCCCCCGTCCAAGGAGCCATACCGACTGTCTTAGGATTAAGAGACAGAAGTGAAAGGAAGAGTTTCACGGATGCCCTAAGTGTATGCTCCAAAGTTGGAGTAATAGGAAAGAAAGAGAGAGAGAATTAAAGGATTGTGGCATGTTCAGCCGTTACTAGGCAACGACAGAGAAACAAGCAATTATACAACAGTCATTGCTAAGTAATGGCTCAGCAAACAAGCATGTTTCCACGGAAAAGAGAGAATACAGCAGTAATGTAAAAGACGTTTTCTACACGGTCCGTGATGAGATGTTATAAACACGACCATTTAACAGGTGCAGTTACTTAGAGAACTGCCGGAGTTCAGCCATTGTGAGCTGCTACTGTTAGAAACTGGTAGTTGAGGAAGGGGACAGTTCGGAAACCCAGATGAAGGGGAACTTCCGCCGTTGGAAGTCGCTACAAAGTAACGGCAGTGAAGACGTGAATGCGGGCGTTAGTGCACATGTAACAGTGAGCTTTACAGTGCAGTAGTGCGTTGTATCAAAGTGTGCAATAAATGGAGTCATAATCCAAGACCCTTCTGTAGTCACTCTATCACATGACGCTATTTAGGACCCAGTGATCTGTAGCTGAGTTTGGTGCGCTTTGAATCAGTGTTACAGCATGCATTCTCTCACACTTAGCACTAATAAATCGATGCAATCTTGTAATTGACCTGCAGGGAATACCTACATTAAACTATAGGTCCCATGTTCTAATCATTAACAGTTCATTGTTGCATTTTATCAGAGACAAAATGGACATCATGACGGCTCTTCCTCCTGTTCATTGAGATATTTATTCGAAATTACCCGACTTTAGATTTCAGAAGGGAGAATTGTTCATTCTTAATCAGTTTGTTTTTCAATAACTTCCTTTCATAACTCACACTTGTGTTACTTTTACTCGTACGCATAGACAGTGAGCTCGAAATCATCTTCAACGTTAATAAATCCTCTACTAGATTCTTGTTTAATAGATATTTAAAAATGTAACAGATATCAGTAAAGATTTGCTTCATACACAATAACATCCTCCCCCACAAATAGATGCATTTATTTGGTAGTTCTCTACAGATAATACAATTTGTATTCTCGAACAAAGCCTGTTACATGAGTAAGCTGGTAAGTTGGCTGAGGCTGCATTTACGCATTAGAAATCTGTCAGTAATTGTATGAGAGATCATATTGCCATCATTAATTTCATTCGGAATCGACGTTCTGTATAATATCGCTGTGTATGGCCTTTTTGTCCTAGTTGAGCAAACTATTGTCTGTTGTCCTATCTATTCATTCTGACTTTGCGTGTTAACTGTGTGGCGAGTGGCCGTAGGTTTAATATAACGAGGAATGCATTGTAGTCGCTTAATGTAATGTGAATAAATGTTTTAGAAACTTTGAAGCTGTTGTGATGGGTACACCGACGTTGTTCCGGAGAGAAGGAATCTCGAGCAGTCACAGATCCTATTATAGGATCACGTGATTATGCTGTGGTACCGATACAACAGGATATAATCTTGGACTGCATATCCCGTTGAACAGAGGTGTGTACTGCTTTCTGATGGGCACGTGATTCGGCGATTAATTAGCCTTCAAATCGATCACCATCATGAATAACGCAGATTCACTGGTAATTGTATTTAGTTACGCTAAGACAGAGACCGGTCTATGACTTATAACTAAGAGGGTTTAATCTTTCATTTACAATATTTGTTAGCTTCCAGAATTTTAAATCGGGCACTCCTATATAATTTTTACATTCTTTAACTCATAATTTTGACGGTTGCAAGTAGTCCTCTTCTACCACCGGAATTAAAAAAGAAATTCCGGTTGCATAAATTACTAGATGAAACATTGAGTGATTTGCTCTTTTAGTAATGCAGGTTCATCCGGTACAACCAGACAGAAATTTCTCAAAAACTTGAGACTTTTATCTTGAACTTTTAAAACCAGTTTCATATTGTCATTTGTCTTTGATCCGTTCCTCTTTTGCCCTTCTATTGGTGTCGAGGTTTTCTTTTATTCTCGTAATTATTTCACAGACGGTTGGACCTCTTGGACCAGTGATCGGTCCGTCGCAAGGTCGCTACCTAAACACAGGACAACACAAAAAAAGAGAAAAACGCATGCACACCAAACATCCATGTCCTGAGAGGTATTCGAATAAAAGATCCCAGCTTCCGAGCGAGCGAAGGTAGTTCATGCCTTAGACCGCTCGTCTACGGTGACCGGCTTCGATATTTATTCACAAATGAACTATTTACCAGATATTACAAGCTGACCACTTTAAGGAATATCAAATGGTCATTGGTCAGATTGGAACTGGATAGCAATTTCAGTAGAAAGCCCAAAGGAAGAGAGCGCTTGGTTACAATTTAACCATAGCTGCTAGATTAATAGCAAAATAAATTTCAAATAAATAGGCTATGAGGCTGTGCCCTGGATTCAGCTGGTTTAAAATAGGATCCGGTATATGAGAGAAAGTGAGAGGATTCATCTCTTCTCAACCTCTCTTACTTGAATGCGCATCTCATTCCCACAATGCACCGCGTTCCAATGAACGAGGCTATGGTGACCCAGTAAAGCTTTTCTGTGGTGAATTATAGCTAGGCCCATGATGTGGCTCAAATGGCTCAGCCAGATATATGTAAAATTTTTCTTCTTTCTTAGATATATTTTAAACCAGTGAAACAAAAATAAATAAAATAATAACTACACAAGAATACATTCATAAGCTAATTATTTGTGCATCTACTATTGAAACATTTAAACAGTTTATTAAAATGTACTTATTTACAATAAATAAATTTGTAATAAATTCTTCTGCACATATTTTATATTTCTTTACGTTTGAGTGTTCAAATTGAATGATTTTTTTATTGCTAGTGGGGTGTGACTAAGTCCCTTGTACTGCGGCCACTTCTGGCCTATTGTACCAACCCCAGATGATAGGTGAGGGTGATTGTGGAGCAATTGATGGAATGAAGATTAGCAGGAGAAACAGAAGTACTCGGAGAAAACCCGCCTCAGCGCCACTTTGTCCACCACAAATCGCACTTGACCAGATCCGAGATCGAGCCCGGGCCGCCGTGTTGGGAAGCCAGCGACTAACCGCTTGAGCTATGGCTCGGTCAAATTGAATGATAATCAGTGTTTTTAAGTAGAAAAACTACCACCCCCAAAGGATTAGATCTCAGAAATTACACAAAGAAACTGCCTCACCTAATATCCGTACTCCAAAATCATGTCTGGAGCGTTTGATGATGGATGACACCTTTGCATTATCGGCTACTGGTGCTTCTATTCTCTAGTGCCTTCCCTCCCTCTGGACAGAGTTATGTATATGCTGTAATGCGTGGAGATTATATACGTGAATAGAGTAAACGGGGCGGAACAAGGAAAATGGAGATCGATTCGAATTGGAAACCCGGTCTTAAGGTTGTTTCCAAGCAGTATTGAAAAAAAAATGCCTCCCTTCAAGTGTGACGCCATGTTGACGGATGAATATTGAACAGTGCTTTAATGTGATTGATGGAATTCAAGTTCACTGGGGTTAGTGGTTCAATAACATTTTCTTAAATAAGATTCTTACTATGGAAGAAATAATAATAATGCCAAAGTTATTCGTATTTCATATCAGCATATTATAAGGACACTGCAGATTGAATCGAGAATTAACAATTGTCATGTCTCATTTTCTTAAATTAATTCCACAAATTAAATCTATAATTTTTCATTTTAATCCATTTCTTTAATTCTCTCACATTCCACATATCTACTTTCAAAATCAAAGTTATTTGTGCCTCATTCTACTGTTTTAATATGGCAAACTATAATTGACATTCCTTATTTTCTTGTTATTTGTGCAAATTTTTCGTCAAATATGCAAGTAATTTTGAGAGTTTAGGCCAGTGTTTGAACTCACCACGCTTCTCATTTCAACATTATGTAAAGGGGAACCTGGTAGCTCTAAATCAAATCTGAATATGCTTACTTACTTTTGAAAATATGAACTTTGTGTACGCATCACTTTGGTTTATGTTAGCTATTTTAATACATTAGCAGTAATATGATACTAATACCTTAGTAGTTGTGAATTAAACTAAACAAATTAGGAAGTGAAAGCATAGTGTAACCATTCTGGCGCTACCTCACACACATTGTATCTTCTCAAAAACATTAGGACTTATGGATGAATTGCATTGTGCACCGAACACATTGCTCGATTTTCTCTGCAGCGTTGAAACAGCCTGTAACAGGCTGTGGAGGCCCATAGGGTTGTGAGATGTTGAGGCTCCTACATTTTCTCTAGACAATCGGCTCACAGATGACGGTAGGATTTTCAACTTTACTGGCCGATCGCCCTTTATACTAACATTTCTATGTACCTTTTTGTTATGAGGATTATATTATAAGACACTTCCAGCTAAGCTCCGTGCTGGAACAATATTATATTTAAGCATCCTCTTACACTCACACAATATATATGAGACAAACTCCGTCTTAAGTGCCACAATTTAATTGTAGTTCTTTCTTCTTCCCTTCATCCACACTACATGTTTCGGCCCTAAATGGCCATCATCTGGTGTGTATTCTTACGTAGCTGCTACACTGCCCGTAGTTTAAAATTTAAAATCAACAGTCTTTCCAATTGTATTTATGTATAAAATCTTTGTTAACCTACACGCGTCAATTTGATTTCTAAAATTGGCACTTTTTTAAAACTTCAATTCAAATTAAAATGTCTATAAATTTTCTGTTCTTTTTCTTTTTCCAAATGTTTAAAAATTAAAATTTTCTCGGGGTACACTGGAATCCGTACTGGAATTTAGAAAGTGTAAAATGCGTGAAACTCAAATATAAAACATAAGCCCAAGCTCTTTTCTTAGTTAACTCAGTGCTTCTGATTTCGCAGTACATGTCATTAGCGAGAAAGCAGAGAAGTTGTTGCACTAGTCTGGTGCAGGATTCCAGTCCTTCATAACCTCACTTATAGCGACGCATGCAGCACTTAAGTACAAAGCTCCTGCACTGTGTCGCCAATAAGAGCCACGTAATTTCGTTATGAAGTACACCGAAGGGAAGGAAAGGAAATCCGAGAGCCTGAAGAGGATACAAACACGTTTTCTGATACGTGACTTGGAGTCTGTAGTTCACTTCTATCATGCAAAAGTAACCACTTGTGTTACTAAAACGAAAATTAAATTTGGCAGCTGATGTTCTGTCCAGTTTAGTGTAAATGGACCGTGCACGCACCCTCCTCCGACCACTTCTAACCAACAGCACACACGGGTTTTGCAGACCTGTTAGGGGCTACAACAAGAGTCAAGTTGTTACTACGAAATGTGCAGCTATGTGGTATGTCTACTACTAGGAGTTCTCTCCCTTGCTGAAGGAATTACGAGCAAGTAGCGGAATAGAAGTGGCTCACAAAGCAGGAGTAAACACTCTACTCTCAATGACACGATACCCAACACATTTGTTTTTTTGTGTGTGAGCCAGTTTCCACATCAAACGATGTCAGCTTTGAAATTCATTTTTAGTGTATAGGTGGCATCCAACAAAATACTGATTTATTGATTCTCGGACGACTTATCGACTCTGTTGCAGCCCAACAGGTTATGTTTTTCCCATTTTCTTACAATTTATTTACTAACCTCAAGAGATCGGGCTATATAGCGTCAGTATTAGGATGAGTAGTGAACAAGTTTGGAAAGATAAAATTAATAAGGAAAGTGACATACACTCGACTAGTGTGACACACAAAAATAACAATGATAACAACACAGAGATAATCATAGGCTAAATAAAACAACACAAAAATACGGACGCCGCGAGAGGAAAATATGTTCTCAGACAAACCTATTTTAGTATGAACGACGAAAATGCAATAGCATTGAAATATTTTGACTTAAGAACTAGTATAGTGTGGAAGTTTCGAAGAGTGAACAGCTGCCTGAAGACGGACAAGAAAGGCAGAAACATGTAGCAGTTGACTGTGATTTTAATCTTATTTTCAATTAAAGAGAGATTGTGAAGAGAGTTGCATTAAAGACGGAAGTGAATGTATAGAGCGATACATCAATGCAACAGGATGCTGAAACACAATATTATTAGTAAGAGAGTGCAGCTTATCTCACTTTGGTTCCGGCAGATGTCACTATTGTTGCTAATGTCACCCCCGCCTCATTTGTTCGTGGGTCTACCGTGTTGCTACTACCTCATGGGGGTGGCGCCCAACCGCTTAAGTCTCAAATCATATTCCTTCAGAGTCCGGTAAACATGTCTAGGGCTGAAACATATTGACGCTGTGACAGGCTGATGGGCAGGTAAGTCCATCGCTGTATGTATTAATTTCTCCTACCAAATTAAAGGATAGTATGATAATGAATCGTAAAGGATGAGGAAGGAAATATTCGTTGTCAACTTTCAGCTACTATTCAGCCGTTTATCCAGAGGGACAGAGGAATACCAATAAATGGTAGTCAAATTTCTAGTCGAGATTTAAACTCGGAGTCTCTAACTCGCAATGGTGTTACATCCACAAACAGCAACTTTCTGCTGATCCCCTGTAGAGTGACAAATAAGCTGTAAGAGTATTGTATATTAATAATTCTCCTCTCCAAAATAATATTCCTGCAGTAAATTTTAGCTTTGGTTACGGAAAGAGGTAATCACCTGGAGACACTGAGATACTCCTGCAAAGAATCTGATAGAGGATATCCGAGAACTAAACCAAGATTTGAACTCGGCACCTTCCGAATATACACTGATATGTTCGGTTGGACAGATTGCTCTAGCTTCTTTATCTTGTAAAATTAATGTTTTGTACCAGTATTTTAAGGGACACAAGGCCGCTAATAAAAGTTATTAAATTTATTAGCCGATTACGGTGGCAGTAAAAGAAAAAAATTGAGTAAAATGTATAGGATGAGCAGTCTCTATTATTCTTAAGCAATTTCTTATTTAGCTCTGTTTCTGCTCAAACTTAGTTCTGAAGCAGGAAATTCTTTAGAAGATCAGTATGAGTTTTTGCAAAGGAGGCAGCTCATTGTAAGTTCTTCAGATTAAACAAAATACTATATGTTAATGTATTTTGTATTGAAGTAATTTATCTTTATTCCGTGGAAGTCAGAACAGTGGTCATGCCTCACACTATCATACGAGACACTACAAAAGACATCAATGACTTGCAGCGGTTTTCAAAAAGGGCATTCTACAAGGCAATGATCTTGTGATAGAAAATCAGATTCACTATTTCTTTGACTTTCAGAGAAAATAATTTTTTTATGGGAATGCACAACTGCTAATGCTTCCGTCTACAGCAGCAGAGTTAATAGTAAAGAAAGAACTTTGTGACTTTCGGGATGGTTGTTTTATAAGACCCAATTTTGAAGTCCATCCAATTTCTGAGAAAGAACCGAGTAGTCAGAAATTTCAGGACCTGCCATGTGGAATGGACGGTCATACGTGCTTTTGCTCAAAGCATATTACCTGTTTTCACAAATCCACAAGAGCCTGCTTCATTGCATATTTGACAATAAACACAACATATGATGAATTCCAATTTTGTGAAATAGAGTAGTTGAACAGTTTAGGCAACATCTACAGTGGAAATTTTTGAAGGGTCATATTTGTAAAATAATAAAGATATTGTCATTTGTCATAGTGACTAAGACGCGGTTTGGAAGGGTAATTGGATTTATTAACAACCTACAAGTAACTAAACTTAATCATTACACTATTGCTGCTTTACACAATGAACCATCACTCCACACTAATCTCTTCAGTCTATCTGCACTAGTCTTCAAGGAGTTACAACACAGGAACTATAACAGCCTCACTGAATCACATACTCCAAATATTACACATAAAGAAAATCTTCTAATCACACGTTAATTCTTCACTGGCCGACTTCTAGTTCTTCATCTGCAGACTTCCCGTGGTTACCTCCTTGCTTGCTTTTACCGCCATTATTCGTAACTTGTAACTGCTTTACTTACACGTATATAGCCGAGGAACGGACACGGACCTATAGTAAAAATATTTCACGTGATCGATATCCAGCCAGCCTATTGGCTCGTCGGTCGGATCTGCAGAAAACACATGTCATGTGATCGCTCCCCACTGTTCTGACGTCACAGCGGATACAGAAAGCACAGCTTCCACTATTGTTGCGAGTTGGGCCTTGTTTACGGAACTGTTGCGTGGCAACACGTCCATAAAAGCCGTTACGATATATTAATACAATTTTTTCCAATAATAAATACAGACAAAAACTTCTCTGACGCGATTTGCTTCAGTTGAGGCATTCTATACTCTTCATTATTCACGTAATGACACTGTGTTGTAAAGTTTACTTTTGAAGGAAAATTGCGAAAAATTGTAGCAGTTTGTACGCATGAATTTCCGAAAAAAATATATAATTCCCTTATGTTGGTAGAGAATTTTAAAATCTAATATTATTACAATTTACTCTAAGGTGTAAGAATGTAATACAGAACATCAATACAATATTCATTTACAGAAAGGTAAAATTGCATTTTTTTGGTAGCTGAATCAAGAGCGACTTCTGCTCTATGTCCGATGGCTGCATCCTTTCCCACCCACTCTTATGAATCAACAACGGCAATAGGGTCAAGTGGAAACTCTGGGGTCCACGTTCTACTGAGCCTTGTACTACAGTACATATTCTTTGTATAGGCTATGGATAAACTTAGACTAGAGCATAAGGTAGTTACTATAGGATTGTGACGATGGTGTATAACACACTGAAATATTTGGTTTTTGGACTTCATCCATCGTCCTGGTTTTTAAGATAACTAATAAAAACACGACGTTTCGGAAACTGGATCTGTTTCCGTCCTCAGGTGAAGGAAAACACCTATTCTGTTGGGTCCGTTAGAAAGAGCTAGCAGTTTCCGAAACGTCGTGTTTTTATTAGTTATCTTAAAAACCAGGACGATGGATAAAGTCCAAAAACCCAATATTTCAGTGTAGAGCATAGGGTGTCTGGATGATTCTTGTCCGAAATGAAACTACGGTATTAAGAATCAGAAGAAATTTGAAAGAAAGTTCTCTGGATCTGATATTTTACAGAGAAACATGATTCAAATTATTGCCGATGAAATAGGATCAAATGATTCATACATCCGCCCTCACTTCTCAACAATAAACACTACTACTCTGCTGTAAAGTGCAGGAAGCTTATAAATAAAATTAATAATATATGAAGCCAGTTGGATTCATTTGGAAATAAGAAGATAACATCAAGTTGTTAGGTAACTGACTGGCGCATTTTTTATTTTATTTTAATTTGTTTCCAAAACTGGAATATAAAGCTTGTTTACTTTATGAATTTAAATAAAATGCCCCAGAATTAGACTGAAATCTACTGAAACTTGTAAGTTGAAAATGATTAATTTGGAAAGATTAAAATGTAAAGTTTTGTCTGATGGTTGTATTAAGTCAACACATGAAAGAAAGATGCGATCTTAATAATGGAATGTTAAAAAAATATCTTTTCAGCCTTTCCATATACGTTTTCCTTCAATTAATCTGCCAGCCTCTCTTCATGGAACAAATCCAGACTCACTCAAAGAATTTTTGTGCAACTCGATATTCGGAAATTTGACTAAAATATCTCGACACATTCCAGTTCCAGTTAAAATCGGATAGAAATAGAGAAAAATTAAATTAAGAACTTTCTGAGATTTTACATCCACCCCGATCGCAGGTCGTGGAAAATTTATAGGAGAGTAAAGCGATTTTGACAAAATTTGTAGAGAAGAACGTCATTGATACATCCTTTTTCTACAGGATTTTGTGTCTTACGGTTTTCAGTTTGACTGAAGAGAAGTTAGCTTATGCATCAGAATAGTCAGTGCTATGCGTATATTTCCTAACTTGTTAGTTCTAATTTCCTTCTTCTTTTATTCATTTTATCCGCTGTACGAATACTGTGCAGTCAGAATAAGGCTATTATCTCTATCTATGATATAATTGAAGGTGAAGTGCACAAGATTGACAGAATTTAATTTCTTGCTAACGTTGTTTTAAATATGATCTTAATTAATCTTCATGAATTAAAGTTCCCAGACGAAGTGCACTGAATAATAGAATATCCGCTATTCTCAAGTATTTAATTACGAGCATGTCAAACCGAAAATTTAACTGATATTGACAAGTAATGAATCAGTCTGGCTTTTATTGTAAAGTCTTCCAGGATCGTTCCAGGAAGATGGCCGTGTGGCATATGTACAGTGCTGGACATTCCGATAGCTGCAGAGATTGAAGTATATGCGTCGTTTCAAAATAATTATAAAAGAAGTGGCTAGAATATTGCAATAGCACATGCTCTGTCAATATAAACCGTAAGATGCAGGATGCCAGGAATGTCCGGCATGAAGATGGAAGACGATATTTTGTTCCTTGTGCTCTGAACAAACCGGTTTAAACTACAATGACGATAATAAACTCACTCACTCACTCACTCATAAAGCTGAGCCCTTCTTGGGAAGCTGCCCATTGCTCAACTACTCAAGACTTCCCAGCGTTTTATGGAACCGTAGGTTCATAACCGTGCTCACAAGAGTCCTCCACTGGTCCCTATCCTGAACCAGATCAATTTAATCCATGTCACCCTATCTTATCTCTCTAAGATCCATTTTAATATTGTCCACCCACTTACGTCTTGATCTTCCCAGTGGACTCCTTCCTTCAGCATTTCCCACTAAGATCCTATATGCATTCCTCCTTTCCACCATTTGTGTTACATGCCCTGTCGTCTCATCATCCTTGACTTGATCATTCTAATTATATTTGAAAAAGCGTACAAGTTATGAAGCTCCTCGTTATGAAGGTCATTTTCTAAAATAATTATTACTGTACACTTAATCTCTTTCAATTATGAAAGCTGTATCCCTGTCCACATGCTTTTATGATTTCATAACTGCTCATCGCGTTGAACGCCAAGTGTTATGAAGTCCGCTGTCCCGCTCGGGCCATCCATCTTAGACTGTCCTTGCACGGCAATGGGTGCCATCTTGAAAGTGTCCATCGCTCCTCTTTGTGACGTGTACCGGAAAGTTTAAATATTTGTTCAGTAGTAGTGAATACAGATGAAGGAACGGTAAATAAGACAGGATAAGACTGGGATAACTTGTTGAACTAGGAAGCACAGTACTCCCAGCTGTTCCAGCAGTTACATTAGTATTTTTTTATATTGCTAGTGGGGTGGGACTAAGTTCTTTGTACTGCGGCCACTTCTGGCCTATTGTACCAGCCCCAGGTGATAGGTGAGGGTGATTGTGGAGCAATTGGTGGAATGAAGATTGGCTGGAGAAACCGAAGTACTAGGAGAAAACCTGCCCCAGCACCACTTTTGTCCACCACAAATTCCACTTGAGGAGACCCGGAATCGAACTCGGGCCGTCGCGGTGGGAAGCCAGCGACTAACAGCCTAGTTACAATAGTAAGATAATAATAGACTCGGTAAGGAGAAAACAGATTCAGTTTCGAATGTGAAGTAACTTGGTGCTTGAGCTTGGAGCCCCTATGCAGGCCAATGCAAGTGGAGAGTAGGGGTGGTTGCGAGGAAAGTTCATTTTAGTAGATTCTTATGGACAACATTTCTTTCACTGGCTCTACAGCCCCCTTGGGCCCTGTCCTCTGATTTTCAGTTTCATGATTTTTTTACAGACTGTAGGACTCCTTGGGCAAGTGATTAGCTCGTCGCAAGGCCTCTACCTAAACATAGGTCAACACAAACAGAGAATAAACATATACACGTAACAATCATCCGTGCCTTCTGTGGGATGCAAATCCAAGATCCCGGCTTCCGAGCGAGAGAAGACAGTACATGCCTTAGACCCCTCGGATACCGTGACCGCCATGGACAACTTACTGAAGAGAATTCATAATGTAGTTAGAAGTAATTGTGATAAAAATCTCAAAACATATATAACAACGCCTCTGTGGGCACACAGACGAACAAAACAAAGAATATAGGACGAAGAAGAATGTCCAGAAGACGACAAGACCTGCTGTTTCGTCCATCCCTCATATGCTACAACGCAATCATAATTCTGTTATCGCCCCGCCCCTGTAGAGTGTCGCATAAACATCAGTTACAGCCCCTGCCAGAGCTCTGGAAGGGTGATGGGCCTAAACTCATAAGTCGCCATAAACCAGTAAATATAGGCTATGCTGTCATACGTACCGATTTCCGAGAAAAGTTGGACTTATGTCGTTTCTTGCGATAACGTGCTGGAGAAAGGCGCTTGCCGTATGAATGTAGAGGAATCTTATCGACCGTAGGTTCTTGGCACTTCCCAGCTTCCTGGAATGAGCTGACAGCATGACTGTCTCGATATATCCTACACAATAGCAGCTATTACTGACGTTTTAACCAAGAGCACTGGTGGCCCCAACACCAGGTGGAGAGCAATATTATATTAGTAGATTATATTCCAGTGATAATACAAATATTCTGTTTGTCGAGAATGCAAAGTGGTTTAACTGTTCGAATAAGACTGTATATTATTTATTTGCTTTGTCTCCGAGGAATATTCCTCCTACTCGTGTGGAGGTTAATGTTAAAGTATTGCGGCGTAGGGCCTGTTTCTAGGTAGTGATCGCGAGACAATAACCAAGATTAGCTGACCTCTACTAGAGAACAGTCCTGTAAACACGTTCCCGTTACAACACATACTCATGCAACAATAGAGGTACTGTTGGAAACGGAGTTTTCTATGGAAGTCCGTGCCCAGTAGTAATACGGAAGACAACTGAAGCTGCCAAGGTTTTTCTCTACGGGAGTTTTAAGAAAAGAGTTAGCGACAGTTAGTTAAAAGTCGATTGAAAGTCAGGCTGTGAAGAGAAGACTAGCAGGATGGTGTGAAGTGGTCGCCAGCTTGGTAGTTATTCAGTTGAAACACTGATAGGCAGTTCCAAGGGAGCCGCCGTTCAGAGTTGACTTGAGTCCAGAAGCAGAGGACCAGCCATTATTAGAAGCCGTTAGCAGGCAATTACTACCGAAAATATTGCGGACTGCAAAAGACTTAGCGTGATTTTGTAAAGTGTGAGAATAAGGGTGATGTTATAGTTATTTGTAGTTACGATTTCTAAGTGGTGAATAAATCAAATATCCAATCCAAAACCCCGTCTGTAGTCACTGATATATTTGACAGCCTACCATTTAATTTTTCTGATATATTAAACATTCTGTGAAATAATTATGGCCATACTGGCCCTGAAAGAAGCAATGGTAACCGTCAGAATGTTTGTATATCTGTAGCAAGTTTTAAAAATATTGATAAGGGTAATAGTGGTAATGGAAGAATCACGGATGATCTTTACCGGTTCCGTAATATTGGTCTGATCCGGACAGCAGAGAGTAGTTCATTATTTTACTGTCACGACCAGAATTCCTTTAGGGCTCAGTAATGCACACTGTGTAGTAGGCTTTTGAACCGGAGGGAAGCCGTCGCTTATTGCCGATTTAAATATTTGTTAGGCTCTTGTTCCTCGTAGCGCTTGTTGATACAAGAGTTTGCAGTTTAAATCAGAGTGAGTTTCCTTTGTTGTAATTAATTAGCAGAAAAGCTGCTGACTCATTTAAATGGAGGTTGCCCGTTTTGAATGTCGGCCGGCACATCGATTAGTTATCTCCAATGAGATTTGTCATTGTTTTTGCTTCAGTCACATAAGCCAAATTATGTGATTTTACTTAGATTAGTACATAACCACTGCCTTCCAAATCCATTCTATTCAATGTTTATCTATCATCCGGCCCTCCTGATGCTACATTATTCATCTACATGCATCCCTTTGAACAGCCCACAAAATATAATAGTTGGTAGCATAATAAAAAATGTATTTTGTAATTAATGCTTATGCTGTTGTTACTTTGGTTATTTTATTTTTAATTTATTACAATTTTGTCAACTGAATAGCTTAGGTCTGCACGTAGGTTGTACAGCAAAGAGTAACGTGTCAAACACTGAAAAAGGCAGATGTTGCCAATCGTTATATTTCTCCTGGAGGGAATGAAGAAAACGTCTGAAAATCGAAGCCAGTTTCGACACTAAATCTCCGAGCAGAGATACGAAGTACGGATTTCCGAATAAGGAGTCAGGAGAGTTAACCACTCCACTGGAGCTCTCTGTAATTGCTTTTTGTTTCGATATATATACCGTCACTGTTATTGCCGAATGGGGAATATTAGAAGCCTCTCACATTTTGCTTCTCTAATAAAACGGATTATTGAACAATAGCAGTGATCCTATGAGATTAAATTATCATTTTAAAATGACAATGTTAGTTAAATTCAATTCATCTCCGTCATTTTATCGTGCATAAATAAATACATAAATTATGAAGCTTTGTACGATAATTTCTCTTACTTGCAAAGCACTGATGTAAAATAAATACTGAATTTACGGATTTAAATCACATAAGTTTTGAAAGAGGACGCGGTAACGTGGTTGCTTATGGAAGTATGCTACAAGCCGGAAGTTAGCGGGTTCGAGTCCTCATTTCCACTGTTGCGTAACTTGGCATCCGACCGTTTATCAAGAGTCTGTCTTCGTGGTAACTCGTTCCACATCCCGTTGCCCAGCAACAGTTTGACATGTCACACTGTTCCCTTCTTAAGGCTGTTCGTGCCGAATAGCCTAAGAGTGTATCACCGTTCCTTTCCTTCCAAGGCTATATTTGGAACGACTTCTTTTTGTCTGGCTCGGTGTTTCTTTCCTTCCCGGTTTCCGTTCTCCAACCGCAACGGTTAGACATGTCACACTATCATCATCATCAGTAATCTGTCAAGACGACAGGTCCACAGTCTCTTCCAAAACAATTCCTCCACTTAATGCGATCTAGAGCTTTCTCCTTCAAATGACAGTATCCTCTTCTGTCCCCAAGGTCATCCAGCATCTTCTTACGTCTTCTTCCTCGTCTTCTTGTCACTTCTATCCGCCCCTCTATATTTTCTACAATAACTTCTTTTAGAAGGCAGTTTCTGCGTAAAACATGACCAATCCAATTAGCCTTCCGTTTTCTTATTTCATGTAGGATATTCCTCTGCTCACTGACTCTAATTAACACTTCTTCATTTCTCACATAATCGGTCCAACTGATCTTCTCCATTCTTCTCCAACACCACATTTCGAAACTTTCCAGATGTTTCTGATCTACTGCCCTAAGTGTCCATGTTTCAGCCCCATACAGAGCTATGCTCCAAATGTAGCATTTCACTAGTTTCTTCCTCAAATTTAAGTCCAATTTGCTGGCAAAAGGATTCTTTTTCTTGCTAAATGCAGCTTTTGCCATGACAATCCTGGATTTAATTTCACTAGTACACGTCCTCTATATATATTGGTGTATCCAAATATTTCGGTCAAGTGAAGGCGAAGCACTAGTAGCTCATACTTGATCTGGCGTTTAAGTCTCCAGCAGGCCTCCTAGTGCCTTCTCATCTCGCCGTAGTTTGCCTTATTCTCCCAAGAATTGTCATTTCCAGTATGGAGGACAGTACATACTTTCAATAAACAATATTTTTATGCTGTTATTTTCATTTCTTCTTTACAAATGATGAAATTAGTCGTACCTCGTGTTGTTAATATTTCAGCTCTAATTTCACTTTAATTACGGATTGAACAGGCGTCCATTGACAGGTTTGGAGAATAATCACCGTCAGCGATTGTGTTTATGAGAAAACGAATTCCGAGCAAAACACTTAAAAATGAACTTCTGGGGCATAACCATTCTTTAACTTGGGAATTCCTATGAAGGGCCGTGTATCACATTTTCCTCACAATACTCACTGCTTATTCTCTTAAAAAATTTCCAGTTGGGATTTCGTCTAAATGATCCTCCACCTGTTAATTGTTTCGTCTTAAAATACAATTCCTTCTGCTGAAAAACAAAAAATTGTTTTAACTCTTGTGTGATTGTGAAATAATCATCTTTCGCCATTTTTCGACGTCATATATTTCAAGAACGGAATGGTCAGCGATTTTAAGCAAAATATTCCTTGTCTAGCTCAAAAATTGTTAAATAGCAGTAATATTACTTCACATCCGGTTGTAAGGTTGTAATTGTAATTAACAGGCAAAATACAAGGCAGAAATTTGCATCAGTGCACCCCTCAAGAAGAATACTAGAAAACAGGTTAAAATATGTAGAATGATAAAAACTCCTCATTCACGTTGAGTCCATAGAATACGTTACGTTGTGACCTGCGTTAATATAAATTCTCTCGACACAGCAAGAAATTCCTGACGGAATAGTTGGCTCACTACTTTACAGTTCTTACAAAATGAAGTTTCGAAATTGCAAGCCTCACTTTAACAATGTACTTCATGTTCTGGCCAACTTACGAACGCAGTGAACAATTTTAGTAAGAGTAAAATATTTCTATTTCTCTTAGATTCGTTGTGGAATATAAACTGGTACATCCTCAGTTGGGGGGGGGGGACTATGCTACAAGCAGGAAGGACGCGGTTTCAAGTCCCGATGAGGTCATTGGCTTTCTTCAATTGACCTAATCCTTACAGCAGCACTATGGCCCTGGGGTCGACTCAGCCTCTAACAGAAATGAGTACCAGGAATTACTTAAATATAATTTTCTTGGGGAGTAAAGCGCGGCTGGCGCGTAAGGCTGAAAAACTTACCGCCATTTTTGAGCCGATTGTTTAGAAAATGTGGGTGCCTCAACGCCTCACAACCCTATGGGCCTTCACGGCCTGTTACGGGGTTAGCTTTACTTTTTATTTCATCCTGAGTTGTTCCTATTTAAACGAATAAATTATTTGCTTTATCGTATTCACAAATAAAACTACTGATAATATTTTACAGAATAAATATCTCATAGCATTTTACTGTCTCTTTCTCTAATGATTACAGAATTTGAGAATTATATGCTTGCTTCATCAGATTTGAGGCAGTTCAGGAGGAGACTACGGATATGGGTCTTCGGGTTCTGAGATATGTTGATGTGTAGTCCAGCAGATACTTCCCAATGCTTGGAAACAGGCGTCACATTTCAGACAATAATAAGTAATTTTCCTAATTTCTCCCGAAATGGATTTTTACCTGTAATATTACGCTTTTTCTAATTAGTAATTATGAACACATGGATGTCTACTTAGATTTACCTGCGTTTATTTTGAAACTAACCTTGTTAATGAGGCGTAAAATAATTTCCTTGCGGGTCACTGAACTTCCAGTAATGTGTACAACTCATTCTATTGCTCAAATCGTTCCTAGGAAGCTTCTATAGTCGCTGATTTTGTCAGTGGTACATGTAATCGTGTCCGAGACTGCAGAACAATCTGTATTATTTAAATGTTTGGCTCATGTATATGTATATATTAGAGCATATATATATATATACATATACATGTATATTCTTACGTGTATTGGCTCATTATAATTTTTTGGAAATGTAAAAGCCTTCTCCAAGTTAATTTTATATCTTGGAACAGAATGTGCATACTTTTACGTGTATTTTTTTAGGATTCAGCAAATATGGCGACTGGATCACCGTTCACTGATCTGTTGGCGCATTTCTATGCTAATTCGCACGCTCTTGCATCTGATATAGTAATGCGACTGTTAATGAGGATTTATAGAGTTGCTGAACTCTGTGCCAACATCTGTACTCTGCTAGAGAAGGATAAACTTGTTACTGTTAATTTCGACTTGAGCAAACTGAATTTTAAGCATCTGCTGCAGAATCGCTGAAAGTTTTATGTATAATCTGAATATTTCATTTCTAAAATTTTAACAGCTTAAAACGAGAGTAGTATTTCAACAGGAACAAAATATATGCACCTAATTATTCATCCTTTCCGAGTATTAGTTATATTTAACAAAGTCATTTATAAGAACCCTTACATTTTACAATTATGAAATTTTCTATACGAGCGTCAAAGTTGGGCTCTAAGTCCAGGTCATAGCCATTGACTTATGGTCATTTAGAACAGAAGGCTGAGGAAATAGGAGCATTTGGAGAAAGATACAAAATATTAATATTCTTGCCGTGGACCCTTCAGTCAATCTGGCCAGGGTGTTTTTTCATTTTTTTTTTAAATTCGCATAGTGGGTGGAAGGGGGTACGCTGTAGCGTAGTTGGTTGAGAGGCTATGCTATAAGACGGAAGGTCACGGGTTCAAGTCTCGATGAGGTCATTGGATTTTTTTCAGTTGACCTAATCCTTCCAGCCACACTAAGCTCTGGGGTACCAAGAATTAATTAAACAATTTTCCTGGGGATTAAGGCGCTGCCGGCGAGTAAGGCTGACAACCTTACCGCCATCTTTGAGCAGATTGTCTAGATAATGTGGAAGCCTCAACGTCTCACAACCCTATGGGCCTTCACGGCCTGGTACAGGGATAGCTTTACTTTTTTTTACTTACTTTTAATGGGTGGTGAAGTCCAACTGGGACTCTAGGCCACTGATTGACCTATTGTAGCCTGCCCCGAGTGATTATGCTAATGGAGAATTTGGTGGAATGAAGATTGGCAGGGGAAACCGAAGTGACCCCAGCGCCAATTTGTCCACCACAAATCCCACTTTACCAGACCCGGACTCGAACCCGGGCCGATGCGGTGGGAAGCCAGCGACTAACCGCTTGAGCCATGGTGCGGCCGGTTGGGGTGGTTACTAAAAATAGACAAAGCATTTAGTGGGGATATAACAAATGCATAGAAATTGTTGTAAGAAAGTTGTCAAGTAAGAGAGAGCTTCAGGGAAGTAGGCGTGTGTGTTATGATGATTTTAAAATGAATCTGAGTAGAACTGAATGTGAAGTTATGAACTGTGCAGACATGGTGAGTGATCTAACGCCATAATACTGGTACCAAGAATCATGAACATATGAAAATATTTAATAAATTTTACAGTGTAAATACATGGATACAAGGACATAGGAATATGTATATGAAGATGGCATTAAACATTCAACCCTCATAATAAAAATTAAGGATAAACCGATGCTTTCTTTTCAGATTTTTGTCTGTTTTCAGATACGATGTCAACTCCCTCTCCTTTTTTGCGGATTACACAGTTCATCCTTCTCTATCTGAAATCGAATATCGAATATCGTGGGTTTGACTCCCACTCAGGGCATGGATGTTTGTTTGCGTTTTAATGTGTTTGTGTACAGGTGTATTCTAGTATGTGAAAGTGAGCGTCCAATAAACTTATTCGCCAAATCTGAGACCTACGTGGAAGTTATTCGTCGCGTTACATAGGAAACACGCGACAATATTTAGATTGTGGTCTTCTGGTTTACGACGTCTTGTATTCCAGTAGTGGTTATAGCGCCTCGCATGGGCCTGCTGCCTGTATATTCACTGATAGTTCTCTTATCAGACTACACAGAATAATAACCCAGAATACCAAAATCCAAGTTAAAACTTTCTATTTCTTGTTGTGTGGATTTATATTAAACACAAATAATCTACGAGTGTTCACTACTACTAACACATCAGTCACTTAAGCTTATCTTTTAAACTGAAGATAAAATTACTGTCCCGTTTTCTCGTCACAGGATATGCAGTCGTAACTCGCCGTTCATGTATTCGTTTATAAAAGTAACTTTTACTCTTTGATTATTTCGCATAGTGAGGGATGTAGACCAACTGGGTCCACTCGGTACGGCGGCTTCTGATTGGCCTATTGTACCTGACCTGGGTGAGTATGATGATGGAGAATTTGGTGGAATAAAGATTGATAGGGAAACCGAAGTACTCAGAGAAAACTCGCACCAGCGCCACTTTGTCCACCACAAATCCCACTTGACCAGACCCAGGATCGAACCCGGGCCGCCGCAGTGGGAAGCCAGAGACTAACCTCTTGAGCTATGGAGCGGCCTTACTCTTTGATGAAATCCAAACTTTAACAAAATATTAAAGTGTCTGTAACTTATCGATGGTAGTGATATATTTTCACCGTAATTCAAGGTAAATTTGTCAAGTCCTCCATTAATTAAACATGACACCACGGAGATAAATGTATGAGTGGAAGTATAGCTCCACCATTATTGACCTCGGCAGTAGATGGAAGTCAGTGACCAACTTCACCATGAATATTATCATCTTCTGAGATTTAATATACTGAAGTCCGTTAAAAATTATTCGCAATTCAGAGAAAAACACTGCCTCCATCTTCACAGTATAAGAGTAAACCACCAAGAAACCAGCAAGAAATAAGGGGCATGCAGAGCGCGCTTCTTTCTGACTGCTTTCTTAGTTTTTTATTCTATCCTATGTAGATAGTATGCTCCTCCGAAACATCGATGTCTTGCTGCAAAACTTAACTGCCTTAACTGCAAAGGAGACTATAATATTCACAATCTACTCTATTAAGGCTGTAGTGTTTCCTCTATTAGAGCTCTAACACTTATAGCGTCATGATTCGGCCTGCAGTGTCTCGTTTGTGAAGACAGAGTGAAGTACGTGACCGTTTAAAATTAAATCAATATTAGGAGAAGCCGTAAATTCAACACCGAATATATCAGAGCCCTACATTGCGCACGGTGCAGAGGCACGAGGTTTCGCTTGAGGCATTGTCACATTTATTGATCCTCTCCGAATCTAATTAAATCTATCTCTGAGCTCTAATTTAATGTCAGCTTTCCACTTCCTGCCAGTCTGCTTAGTGGTAGTTTTCCAAGATGTTTAAAAGTCAGAATTGTATATTTAAGTTATTACCTTCCTGATTCTAACCACGTGCTCACTGACACGAATCCTCAAAATAAGCTGACTTATGACTTGCAGGTCCTTAAATGCAATATAATAAGCATGTTTCCAGGGCTTACTTGGCAATAACGGCGAGCGTCATATAAATTTGAGATTGACAACAAAATGAGAGTTTCTCAGAGACAACTCGTCTTCTCTTCACTCTCTGGAGCTATGGTCACAACCTTATCTGAGCCGCGCCATAGCTAAAGCGGTTAGTCTCTGGCTTCCCACCGCGGAGGCCTGGGTTCGAACATTGGTCTGGTCAAATGGGATTTGTGGTGGACAAAGTGACGCTGGTGCAGGTTTTCTCCGAGTACTTCGGTTACCCCTGCCAATCTTCATTCTACCAAATTTTCCATCATCATAATCACCCGGGATAGGTACAATAGGCCAATCAGTGGTCGAAGTGCCGAGAGGACCCAGCTGGATTCGACCTCTCACTGTGCGAATTAATTATTACAATCTTATCTGCACAGTATTCGAATCCCACTTTTCTATATTTAAGCCGTGAGAAATACGGAAATTTGGGATAGCTCAGTCAGTATGGCCTTCCGCTGCGGGCTGGACAGTTGGGGTAAGATTCGCAACTGGATAAGAAATTATTCTCCTCTCCAAAGTGCCCATACCAACACTGGGACCCACAAACCTTCCTATAAAATGGATACGGAAGTCTCTTTGCCCCAGGTGAGGTGGCCGAGGTGTGAGGCTGCCCACTTATCTTTCAATCGTCGAGGTCAAGAATGGAGGTGATATACCTCCACCCCTACACATCTTCACGGCTTTATGCTTATTAACTAAGCACAAGTGCAATTTTATCTTTCCTTTCATGTCCAATACCGTGAAAGTACGGAGATAATAAAGGTAAAATGTAAAGTTGTCCCTGGGCTTAACTAATTAAGCACTATGCCATGAAGGCGTATGGGGGAGTGGAGTATAGACCCACGTTTTCTTGATGTCGGCAGTAGCTGGAGGTGAGTGGTCAACTTACCCAAGGGGAAAACTCCCGGTACGCATTGGCTAGGATGCTGATTAGGCAAAATAACCGCTCTGGACGACATGGAGAAACGAAGATTCTTGCCTCCAACCGTACTCGAACTCCTGACCTTTCGGTAGTACAGTCCGTAGCCAGTCTCTATACCGTCTGCTCTATCTCGAAAACTAATACAGAAAATGTATTATTTATTTTAATTTCTTCAGCCTTCTGGACTTTTTCTTTAGTCAGTTCTCTTATTCGACTGCTCCACTCCGGTTTTTATACGGTTTTCAAACGTCAGATAGTAAGGAAAACTAAGTGACGTCTTGGTTGTACATTTCTGCGTTCGGTGTCTGGAAGGCAATAAGTTTTACTTTGCTTTCAAGTTCTGTGTGGTACATAAGAATAATCTGGACTACAGGACCAATAAGCGTAGCCTAGACTAAATGTAAATAGCAGTGAAGTAAGTTTTAGGGACTGTAGTGTAAATGTTACGTTACTTTCTCTTTTTGTAAAATATCCTACCTCTGTCGACTCGGATATTCCGTATCTGATGAACTGAAAGCAAGGAGTGTGAAGAAGACATTGCTCTAATAATCTGTTATCTACTTCATTGTGCCGGAGCAAGGCGAAAAACATTAAGTAAGACATGTCTGAGAACCCCTCTTACAAGTTTAACAAAACGACTGAATTACTTGAAACCGCTTCTTTGGGTTTTAGTAGTCATCATAGAAACGCGCAACGCAATTCACTTGTTCTAACTTCCAACGCTTCTATTGCTGCTACTGCAGACGTCTTAACAAGATTGCAGAACGTCGCCTCCGTAATTCGGTTAGTATTGCTGGAGGTGTTGGTGCCATCCAGAACCGCTCCTTTACTACCCCTCCCACTCTCCTGCTTTCTACTTCTCGCCTGTTAGTTCGTCACTAGAAAAATATCCGGCGTCATAACAAGTTTGAGAACCACTGAGAAGTCTCGTAACATCCTCCAACTGACAAATCCCATGTAACATTGATTCACTGAAAGTTTGTGACGTACTTGATTCATTATACCATTATTAAGTTTGGCACTGCCCGCCAATTTTCTGAGATGTATTATACACATGGACTTTGGGAATTCTCTTCTAATACGCCTTAAAGCGATTGTTTGTCAATTTGTTGATAGATTTCTTATTATCCTTCATTCATCCCGTGGGAGACTCAATGGTCTTTTCAGTTTCAGAATTAATACCGAAAGGCAGATTGACAGATTTCTGATATGTTTGCTCAGACGGACTGTACTCTCGAAATTACTGTACCTGTACATGACAGTGCAACACAGAGAAGCGCGGTCGGACATGCCTATTACCAGATCTCGAGTTCCGTTCATGCTTACTATATTAACGCCAGCTAATGTACTCCAAATTAAACCCTTTTGTCTACTGTAATTTCAAACAGTAGATCATCTGATAGCCATGAAGTCGTTATTGGCATCGCTTTCGATACCAGTATCATTATAACGACAATAATTTATTTGATAATAGGAGTAGAGAAAACTCCCGAAACGTTGTCCTCGTGGATGATTCGTCACACAGTAGAAAATGTCTAATATGACTGCAAAATAGCTGCTGGAAGTACAGTGGTGCATGTCTGATCAATTATATAACTAGAAAGCATCTGACTTATTTTGGTAGAATCTGTTTCAAAGCCCAGACAGGAAGTGGATATAAAGGGATATTTCTGGTATTCCTTAATTCTCGGTTAGGGAAGCAAACTACGATGGCTCCCCCTGCATCCTTTCTATTCATCACCCCGACTCTTACTACAGAAAATCACCGTAGAGCAGTTACAACTCCTGCTTCCAAGTTGAGAGATCAGGGGTTTCAGTCTAAGCCCAGAGACCAGTTATACTTAGGTCTCTCGGTATTCTTCAGTCGCTCCAAGTAAATTCTGCATATCAGCCTAAAATATTTTGTCACCTTTCTTCTTCACTCTTCATATTTATCATTCGTAATGACAATTTCATTCAATGCTGTACAGATATGCAGTTCAGAGAGCGTAGTTAAATAAAAAAATAAATATCTTATCCTTCCATGTCTAATTCATAACCACAGTAGTTGATACACTCGTAAAATTCTTCGTTCATTCGATCAAATATTAACACCTGGTTGCACTAAAATTTCTTCGTTACATGACCCAGCTAGTAGTGAATTTGCTTATAGGTTCAGATCACAATGTAGTGTCAAGTTAAAAGATTTATGTGTAAGTGCAGAGAGTGTCATGTAATTTGATTAAAAGTGATGCTCGCTATTACTCATAGCTATTGACGTTGCAGTGATGGGCAATTACTCATTTCGAAAGCGCATATGTCGTACTATAAGGGTAGCTAATAAATCCTTAGGAAATATGGCAAAATTCAAAATTTTAGAAGTAAAGTAACTGTTCAAATTATCATTAGCGAAAAAAAAAAAGAATTCTCAGAGAAATTAAGAGCGAAGTGTTTACATTTATTACATTCGGACTATTGTATACACCATCCATGTATCAAGAAACCTACACTGAAATTTATACACTCATATTTTAACTAACGCTTTTATGGGTGTGAAACTGAGTCTCTCATTTTGCGTAAAGTGTACACGTGAAGCAGAATTCAGAGGCCGTGCGGTCTAAGGCATGAAATGTCTTCTCACGCTCGAAAACTGGTTATCATGATTTCGAATCACAATCAAGGTATGGATGTCTTTTTGTGTTTATTCTGTGTTTGTATTAGGTAGCGTTCTTGCAACTGGCTGATCCCAGGTCGAAGGAGTCGTAACGACTGTATAGGTTTAAGAAACTGAAGTGAAACGAAACGTTTCACGCATGCCCTAGGCTCCAAGTGGGAGCAACAGGAATAGAAGAAGAAGAAGAAGAAGAAGAAGAAGAAGAAGAAGAAGAAGAAGAAGAAGAAGAAGAAGAAGAAGAAGAGGGAGAGGAGAAGGAGAAGGAGAATATAGGTAAAAAGTATCTGAAATCAGAGTGATGAAGAGAATATTTGGATCTCGAAGGCTTCAGTAATGACAGGTTACGAAAAATTGCCAAATGGGGAACTTCATAATTTGTGCTCTTTACCAAATACCATTATGTTTTTCAAACGAAGGAATATGGGGCAGGAGAGGTGTACAGAACATGTGAAATGTAATTTTTCGTGATGTTTCAATTTCATATAACCGAGATTAAAGTGCAAATTTACTCGGGAACCTTCCTCAAAAATTAATATGCTTTGCGCCTGCCCTTCACGCTACTATTGCGCAGTTTACCATCTGGTAAAATTCTCACAAATATATTTAAATTGACTGTATCCTAAGCAGCTGACCTCTGTGGTCTCGTTGTCCGAGGCATGAACCATCTTTAACCTCTCGAAAACTGGAATCGTCGGTTCGAGTCCCACTTAAAGCATGTCGTCTGCTTTTATTCTGTGTTAGTGTTGTTCTGTGTGTAGGTAGCGGCCTTGCGACAAGCTGATCCCTTGTCGAAGGAATCCTACAGACTGTGTAGCTATGAGATTAATAAACTAAAGAAGCAGCCAAGGTCCGAAGGGCTATAGAGACAGAGAAAAAATCTTAAACAAGAGATCATTCTTCCTAACAAAGAGACTGCTCTTTATCAACATATTAGGGCGACTTCGTAAAGATTTATGAGAAACATTTCGCCCCGTCGAAGAAAGCAATCGATATTTAGGGGATTACTTTAGAAATTGGAAACTTTCGTAGCAATGCAGGAGAGGATACAAGCTGGATAACGCAGGCAAATCCTGTCATGGTCAGGTGCTTTCGTCCTCTTCTTGCCTCTGGATGTTCAATACATAAATGCTAACTTCTGATGCTATCACGTAAATAGCGTAAAACGGACGATTTCAAGCAAAACAATGATAAATCCCAACACAACTTATGCATCTCTCCACCTTACACATAGACATAAAGAAGATGGCTGAACTAATACGAACTACTACACATAAACAGTGATTGTTTCAGGAACTTTTGTACAAACAAAAGAAACGTGTTTTCGTGTAGTCTCATCGTGAATAAGAAATTTCAGCAATACAATTATTATATTTTAATTAAATATACATTGTGACATATAGACCCATTGCTAGGCAACGACTCGGTAAAAACATTACCGCTAAAGCGTACGCGCACAACAATAGGACACCTATTGCTAGGGAACGGATCAGCAAATAAATCTTCTGAATAATTTAGAGGCTGTTTCCTGCCTGTTCTGTGCCGAGGAGTTATGACGGGACAAAGAAAGTCGTTTGAGTTAAAAGTTGTCGAGATTTGGTTCGAGTTCTGGAGATGGCATTTGAAGGTGATTGAGAAGAAATGGCGAGAAATAAATTATACTTGCAAAGAAGACTTAAAATGTGGTTTGAAATGAGAGTGAGACTGTTATAAATCCGTTGCCACGATACGACTAATGAATAATGGGAACTCTAATGTGTGTGCAACGGTGAATTGTAAAGCGTATAGATCAGCAATGGCGCTCTAACTGCCTGTAGTCTCGAGTTTTGTCAATAAGATATCAAAATATCCAATTGTCTAATCCCTAACCCCGTCTATATGTCACGCCCAAAATCCCTACACGTGACAATATCATATGCATGCAGAGTCTTTCTATAAATTCAGATAGGGTTAAATTATATTTAATTACTGTCGAGTATAAAAAACATTGCCAATATTTGCGTATGTTTGAAAAGTTGTTGTTGATTGTTCTGACGTATTCTCTGCTGTTCGGAAGGCTTAGTCCTGAATAGACTGCTTGGTTAAGAACGTACGCACAAGGTAAACTGTAAACCTTATGGAAAACATGTATCGGATTTAAACGTGTATTCTACGTTCTCTACAACTTATTTTCGAACAATTTTCACTCAAAAAAAAAAATTCGAAGACTTGTGCATGAGAAGAAAATGTAGATCCATTACTTTACTACATGTCAAAATTTATGAAGACTCCCAGCAAAAATTTCTTATGAAACTCCTCTGCAGTAATCCTGTTCTTTCACCCGTGGAGAGGAGGGAATAAACGGGCGGATTTAATAACCTCTCCACAGGTGTGGCAGCTATTAAAAATTAAACGTATTTAATGTTGCCGTATGCATGGGTATAAATTTAGAGTGTATTTCCACATGATACACATAGGCCTATCTCACGCGATATATCAGTGTAACTCCTTGTGTCTTCCTGCAAGGGTGTTTAGGCATACTTTGAGGCACTGCCTTCTTAGGTAATACTCTGAAGTCTCTGCACATCATCCTGTACTCTTCAATCATTTCATTCATTCGCCAATAGCTCTACAGCCCTTTATTGGGCCCTGACCTCTTCTTGAGGTTCGTATTCTTACAAAAATGATAGGACTCCTTTGGGGGGGGGGGTATTAGCCTTCACATGGCCGGTACCTACACAGATCAACGCAAACACAAAATAAACATACACAGACATCCAAGTCTTGTGTGGGACTCGAACCCACGGTCCCGGCTTTCGAACGAGGGAAGACAGTTCAAGCCTTAGACCGCGCGGCCACCGTGATCGACCATTATTGTACTCTTCGAAATTACAGGCATAAGCTTACAATTACGTCATTGTGACTTGTCAGATACCTACGACACAAGATCAGCTCTGCTGTTTTCCTGGCTAGGCTGTTAGTGTCGGACGTGGGGGTCCAATCAGAAATAGCACGTTCTTTCTCATTATCTTGCTAGCTGAGCCCGTTCGAGCCATGTGAGAGGAGATGTGGAGTTGTAGGGGGGGACCCAATCAAACCAAGTGCGTACAACACAATGGGCGGGCCAGGCTCTCTGCATCCGGGGACTTTGTCTCTCAGCCTGGCTTATTGTATTACGCCGAGGTTTACTACTGAGGCAGATGCTGGTCGCGTATCGAAAGTGCGCCTTCCCAAGGAAATGCTGACTGACCAGGCCCTAAGGAGTGTCGGAAGGGCGGAGGGGAACCGGAAAGTCTGCGCAGCAGTCACTGATTGCCAAAGATTGAAGCGAAAATAAAAAAATCTGTAACAGTCACTGGTCACGTAGCGTCTAGAGAAAAATAAAATGAATTTGCTGATCCGGAAATATCGACAGTTTATGCAATGGAGGATCTTTTATTTGAAATAGTGATGTGTTTTCTTCCTTAACTGATTCAACAAGAAATTCTGGGAATAATTTAACTGAGGTATACTTTTATTCACATATTGTGGATTGTGGATTGTGGTTTGTGGATTTATATTGTGATCCCAGCAAAATTTTCCAATTAATAATTTAATTCCAGAAGACAGCAGTCTTAATATTCACCAACGTGAGAATCTCAGCATTCATCCAATAATTACACAAGTTATTAATTTCTATGTGTAATACTCAATGGTAGGGTACAGATTCTGATGACCTTAAATCTGACAGACACACACACACACACACACACATACTGTAACGTGAACGCCCAAAGTGTTTTGAGGCAACGACTCTATAACCACGTTCCTGTGAATACACAGCAATGGAAACTGTGGGCTATGCTATAAAAAGTTGCTAGATGACGCAATACTACTGACGACGGAGGAGAGTGTTTTCTATGTGGTCGCCGTCGCGACCGTTGCTTTGCAGCGGCTTGGTAAACAAAATTCAACAATAGATCGCATGTTTCCTGTGCGGTCCGTGCTGGAGCTGTATAATGAGAGCCGTGAGCCATTAGTTCACAGTTTGCGCTAGTCCAGCCTGGGAATTCGCGGCAGATACCCATTTAATGAACTTGTAGCTCCTACAAAACAAGGTTCTCCGTACCACTGGCAATTTTCCAAGGCGCATACCTGTTCGCGATTTACACATGGCCTTCAAAATTCCGCACGTATATGATTATATAACAAAATTATGAAGGCAGCAAGGGGGAAAATTATGATAACGAAAATGTTCACAATATTGGACAAGGCGAAGCTCGACATAGAAAGTATAAGAGACTTAAACTTGGTGGCGGTCAAGCATACTACCGTTCAAGTGACTAGACTGACGTAGCGGAAGCTACTAGAAATAGGGCAGCATCTGCTGTACTGAACCTGGACTGACAGAGGCTCTGTATATATGTCTGTCAAGTCTGTCTTCGTGGTAACTTTTCCCACATTCCGTTGTCCAACAACGGGTTGACATGTCACAATATTTTATATACATTTATTAACATGTTTAACATGTTAAATGTAAATATCCTTTATATTACGACAAAATACTGTATGTTCTGTATGATGCATTTTCAGTTTCGCCTCTACTGAAAAAAGGATTTTCATTTCATGTAAGATACGGTGACGTGAATCTTGCTTCCTAACCGTTACCTTAGGCTATCAACATACTGAAGTGCGAGGTTGTATTCAAGTAGCTGTCAAGCAGGTGCTTCGGTCAATGCAATGACTCACTATTTCTCAGCTCTTCATTGCACATTCTGAAACGTTAAAATTAATTTAAACACAAAACCATTTTCAAATTAAAATGCAGCAATATTTATCAGAAAGAGTTTTAAATTTACGCAATTTTTCATTTGTATTTAACCTTCTGGTAGAGGCCTTGCGACGAGCTGATCACTAGCCCAAGGAGTCCTACCGTATGTGTAAGATCTAGAAAAACCGAAGTGAACGGAGTTCACGGAGGTAGGCCTAGGCCCACTGGAGCTGTAGTGCCAAGGAAAAAAATAACTTTCTAACCCATGTTATTTGTTTTCGTAACTCCCCAGTTTTGTGTACTGGTATGTCCATATATAGAGAGACAATTTGTAACTGCCGGACAGATTAAACGGCATAGACTGAAAGCAAGACTCTATTGCCAAAAAGAACCAGTTTTTCGGAAATATTCATATTACCATTTGGATATGTGTATTTATAAGTCTATATATATTTTATGCCCAGTTTATTTGCAGACTTTATGTTCAAGGAAGAAAGAAGCAATTGTGAAACACATCAACATGTTTAACCGTCTTCGAGTTGAAGTTTGAAAGCAGAACTTACCCCTTGATTACATCTTTTGACCCTGTCTGTGCAAGAAACCATGCTCTTCTTGCAAATGTTGTAATTGTCAAGTAAAGGATATTTGTGAAGATACAAGTCTTTTCAGCGTCAGGGGTCTGACGCTACAAAACATTTCATCTACTGCGACGTGATGTATACCGAACACGATAGCAAGACAGATTGCAATATTTGTGAAAACTTTATTCTTTACATTTTAATGCGTATCGTATTTTATAACTGACAGTCAATATTTCTGGTTACATATACTTTAGTACGATCCGATTACAGCTGAACACACGAAGTTAATCCGCAGTATCATATTTTGGATATGCTGCTCTCCACCATCAAATCATCTGTCGTATTCAAATGTTTCCTCGAATGTATAATAGATGTGGGGTTATTTGTACGTGCTACGGTCTCATGTTATCAGCTACTTGATTTATATCTTGATACGTCTACTTAATTTCGAATAGGAGAGTTTTACTCGAGGACAGGTGAATAATGCATCCTGTTGAGTATCATACATTATTTCTTACTGAAAACCGTCACAATACAACATCAATAACACTTGTAAGTAGCTCTAGAAGATACCGTTGCTACATGTTTCGGCCTTCTATAAGGCAACATCAGGCAAATATATTAAACCTTTCGTTATTGAATTGCATGTTAAATATAAGTTAGAGTGCTAAACTTCCAAGTATATGCAATGGTATAAAATGATATGAGTGAATACAAATATAAATTACAATAAAAGTTAAATCTTAATCGATCACTTACATAGTCAAAGTATAGTTAAATTTGTATATGTGATGATACTTGGAAGTTGGTAGTTGCAATTGTAATACATTTAATACTTATACGGACATATTATATACACAGTGGCTGATATGGTGTTCGGAGGCCCGTTGTTATGTTGTATGTTATTGCTTAATACGAGTATTTGATACTATTTGACGGGCGACTCTGTCGTGTAAATGACCGATTTGATGGAGACATAGATTACAACTCTCTATCAAATCTGACATTTACACAACGGAGTCGGGAGGAGCAACCTTAAGGAGGGAGCAATACGACTGTAACTGAAATATGGAATAGTGGAGCCAGAAGAGACGACCACTGATAGGTAACAGACCGATAAACAAATTTATTCGACAAGATACACATGACAAATTTCTCATGATTTGCTTAGGTAGGTTAATATTATACTTCTGATATAATTACTTACTGTCTTCTTATAATACATTGCCTTCACTTTATGTTTTTGAATGTAATATCTTGTACTTACTTAAAAATGTCATGTCGTATTCCTTCCTGTATGGTTTTCTTACGTTGTCCAAATTCATTATCAGTGTGAGGGAATATGTCTTGCCACTATCTTATGAAATTTTGAGATTTTTAAATTTGAATATTTAATCTGTATTTTCAGCAATATTTTCATTGTGCCAAACGGAATTTATTTCATGCTGAACACCCTTATTTTATACGTACTCACATTCTTCCTAATATTTTAATTAATTATCATTATTGATTCATAGGTTTAACGAATAATACACAATTTATGAACTAACCTAACTATAGTTATGAGATAATTGACATTATTCTATTAACCTTCAATCCTCTCACCAAAACCTGCTGCCTTCTCCAATTACGGATGGAGCATACGGCCTCTACCTAAGCAGGATAACCGTGAACATGTCGAGTAATCAGTAGCTGATTACAGACAAAGAGCATCACTCAGCTTGAGGTAACGAACCTTAATTGTAGAAGTTAGTATCATGGCAGTTGTTAAAAATATAATCTCAGCGTGACGATTCCTTGGTACGATATAATAACAGAGGTTTGTGAACTAGATTTATTGTGTTCAGTGTAGGGTGCACTGACAATTTTCGTGAGTGTGATAATTAACTTTCGTGTTCAGTAAAGCAAGGGAACACCTTGCCCATCGGCGCGAGAGGAAGTAGTCGGTTAATGAAAGGGACTGCGATGATTGGGCACGCAGGAAACGAGGCCAAGAAAACGTATATGAAATTGAAGTCCGAAAGCCGAAAATGAGGAAACCGAGTGGAAGATCGAAGCGTGTATTTGAGATCATTACGAATACTGATATTAAAGGAGTGAGTTATCAGAATGTGGACTAGATTCAAGAGATTAAATATAGGTATCAGTGGTGCAATCACGCGAAGGCAGAGTAATAAACTTTAAGGGTTCCATGAATGACGTTGAAACTAGTGGGTAGCAGAGCTACAGTTATATTCTTACCCATGGAGTTGAGCCCTTCTTGAGGAGCGGCCAATTTTGCAGCTACTCAAGAATTTCCCAGCATATTATGAAACCATAAAGTTCATTACCGTGTCCACAAGAGCCCACCACTTGTCCCTATTCTGAGCCAGATCAATCCAATCCATACCATCCCATTCTATCTCTCTAAGATCCATTCTAATATTGTCCACCCACCTACGCCTTGGTCTTCCTTGTGGTCTCTTTCCTTCTGGCTTTCCCACCAATATTCTATACGCATTCCTCGTCTCCTACATTCGTGCTACATAACCTGTCCACCTCATCCTCCTTGACTTGATCATTCTAATTATACTTGGAGAAGAGTACAAGTTATGAAGCTCCTCATTATGCTGTTTTCTCCAACCTCCTGTCACTTCATCCCTCTTCAGTCCAAATATTCTCAACCCCCTGTTCTCAAACACCCCCAATCTACATTCCTCCCTTAATGTCAGAGACCAAGTTTCACACCAATACATAACCACAGGCATAATTTTACTTTTATATATTCATTTTTTTTGGACAACAGACGAGAAGACAAAAGGTTCTGGACAGAATGGTAGCAAGCATTACCCGAGTTCAATCTCCTCTTAATTTCCTTCTGAATCAGGTTTCGATCTGTTATCGTTGTTCCCAAATATCTGAACTCTGCCACATTTTCAAACATCTGTTTCCTATTGTTACGAGTATGTGATGATTTTCCCTGCATTTTGGTGACGAGACAGTAACATACTTAGTTTTCTCTGTGTTTACTTCTAGACCAACCTCTTTACTTGCGTCAATTAAAGTTTGTATGTTTTTCTTTATGGTATCTACATGATCACCCAGCAGATTCACATCATCGGCATAGACCAACAGCTGATGTGTTCCGTTTCAGTCTTACCGGCTTTCCTTGACATTCATAATGGCATATTCTAAAGAAAAGTTGAAAAGGCGTGGCGATAAAGCATCTCATTCTCTTAGACCATTCTGGATAGGAAATTTATCAAACAAATGTTTACCTATACGGACTTTAATATAAGTTTCTTTTAAACACATTTTAATCAGCCTAACTAGTTTCATGGGTATCAAAATTTCTATCAGAATATTGTACAATACTTCCTTCCTAACTGAATCATAGGCTTTCTTGAAGTCCATGAATAGTTGATATACATGTACTCTCTCATTGTACTCTACTTTTTCTTCAATATCTGACGAATGCAAAAGATCTGATCTGTAGTTGATCTGTTACGTCGAAACCCACACTGATGATCCCCAACAATTTCATCTATGTATTGACCTAACTTTGAAAAAAGAATATTGGAAAAATTTTGTATGAAGTTGTTAGCAGTGATAGCCCCCAGTAATTACTAGTCAGCTTTATCACCCTTCTTGTGTACTGGTATAATACTAGACCCCTTCCACTGATCAGGCAACTTTTCCTTATGTCAAATAGAAATAATTAGCTTATGGATCTTACAATGTAATATTTCGCCACCTACTTAAATAAGTTCTGCCAGAATTTCATCACTACCTGGAGATTTTTACCGTTTCAATTCTGCAATAGCACTTTCAACATCAGAACGGCTGGGATCAGGTACTAAAGTCTCAGCTGTACGGTTGCTAACCCCTCTTAAAGTCATTTATTCCTCGATACAGGTCTCTGAAGTTCTTGTTCTTACTGTTCATTGTCAGCTCATCAATTTTGCCTTTTATTCCTGAAATGCCTGCTGGTTTCACGTCTTATGTTGTTCTGATTACACCTATTTATTTCCCTTAGATCCTGTAACCATTGCAATTTGGCCTGCTTTCTGTGATCAAATAATTTTGAGCATCTTTCCTCGAACCATGGCTTATGCCTCTTCAGTTCATAATAACCTAGACTCTCCTTGGCGGGAATTGTGATATTTTCTCTAATAGTTTCCCAAGCTTTATTAACATCCGCCTCAGTGTGCAAGTTTTCCAAAGCCGCGAACATATTTGAGATTTTAACACAATGCTGCTGTTTACCCTATAACTTATTTAACTTCTTGAGATTGAACCTTTCCATATGAACTCTGTGCGTTTTTGTTTGCTCACTGCCAATCTTTCCCTAACCTTTTCAACCAGCAGCTAGTGGTCAGTATCACAATCTGCTTCCCTGAATGATCGGACATTATGTATCCTTGACTATCGTCTCATATCTATCACACTATGGTCGATTTGGCAGAGCTCCTCAAGAAGGACTCTTTCCCATGAAGTTCGTTAGATTTATTCAGGTAGTTAGTCAATAACTTTCCTACGACGAAGTGCAACATTTCATTTGAAATCAGTAACCTCTCCCTCACTCATTTCAAGCAACACCGAAATCCCACTGCAGAAAAAAAATACAAATTGAGAAAACTACTTTACATGCAGTACTTTAATTTTAATTACTTTTTCCATCCCCAGAGACCTCGCTGAATTAATGAGTGCTTACTGGGAAACTGGGGAAAAATACGGAAAGGACTTCTCTAACGTGACAAAAAGTTCTTGCTCAGTACATGTTTGCTTCGTGACTAGTGCAAAAAGTCGCCTTAAAGCACATTTGTTCCCATAATGCCTTGCATTGGCGCAACACAATATTCGATAGAGAATTTAAATTTGAATACGGTCAGTTATTAGTGACTTAGCTGCTCATTTGAGGACTTCTTAAGATGGGTTCAGCTGCATGAAGTTACTTGGTTAGTCATGTTTTCTGATCAGAGAAAGATTTGCAGATCTTGCCTCAAATCCCTCACACGACCCAGTCCTCAAGCGCTGGAAGTCACAGGAGTTTGGGACGAACGTGCTCCTTACATCTCCAGGCTGGAATAGATAGACTCTTAGAAGAATGACTAATGTCGTAGTAGCCCAATGACTCAGGCCGTGTTAGAATTTTATTCCCTCCCACTTCTGCTCTATTGTTGCAACATTTTCTTCGCCCAGTTTCCTTGCTCCTCGGCAGCTATCCTCTTGTACACATCATTGTTTCACGCTGAGCCTAAACTTCTTCCATCTCTTCGGTTCTGTGGAGCAGTTTCTCAAAGGTCAAAGATGTTTTATTTTTTTGTATTCCTCTTGGTTCGGTTATTGCCTTCTGCCTTTTCTCCAGCCACTTCTTCTATAGTCGGTTCTTTTTGACTGGTTAATTTGCCTTCGTTTCTATTTAAGGATTTTTTATTTGCTAAAACTACACTGTATATATGAATTTACCTATTCTTTAAAATTTTTAACTAATGTAAATTCTTGAAGGTGGAGCCTGCATGTTTCTCCGAATCATCAGTAGCTTTCTGCTAGAACAAATGGCGTAAAAGCTCTAAAGGAATCGATCCTCACTTACATTTTGCACTGTACATCGCAGATGTTAGGATGGGCGAGACAGGCAGTGCTCATGAGGGCGCTGAGAAACGCATGCAAAATATTAGACAAACTAAAATAGGATATTTCTCATGCAGTTCCTACTTCAGGGTAATGCCATTCTTCTCGAGAAAATTTCTCGAAGCCGTGGTAACCATTCATAAGACCATTAGGCATCATAATCCCTCAAACCACACTTTAAATTTTCACCACCTTGGCACCTACCTATTTACTTACCTGTAATTCGTTTACCATATATTTCAAAATCCATGCACATTTTTTGGCATTTTCAGTTCAATTTTAAGTACTTTTTGTGTACTCGAAAGGGTAGGAACCATATCTGTAACTGGTTTCAGATCGAATGAATTTGACTATATATTTTTATGACTTTTATTCGTAATAAATTCCCATTCTTCAATACATTCGTCAAAATACCATTCTGTCACAATTCGGGAGTGCTTTTGAGTGCCCTCTTATTACTTTTTAATCTCTTTTTTCGACGTTGTTTCAGATATAGTTAATCTTCATAACTGCCAGTTGTATCCAATTTCATGTCGACAGTGAACCCTGTTTTAGTTATTGATCGTAATTCTGTTGTTTTTACTTCACTTCGACCTCATATCAATTATTACATCAATCTGTCCTTAGCCTTCAGTTATCTGCTGGTATATTAAATAGTCTCTACATTAAAAGTTTAAGGATCTGAGGTAGGCCAGACCTCCCTTGATGGTCTGTGTATATGCAAGTACGCATTTATATTAGTGCTTATATTATTTTCCACCATTTCTTCCTCAATGTAACAAAAGGAATGTAAGGTAGTATTTTTTTTATTGTAACAAGAAGCTTTGAAAGATCATGTAACATTACCTTCGAGATGCTTCTGCTTGTGAAGTGCAACCAGTAGGATCCATAAAATTGTAATAAATATTTCTGGCGTTCTCTTCGTGTGTATAATTTTAACTAACACGTTTCCGACTACATTCTATTTGTTACACATATAATTTTACGTTTTACACACACAGCCTCCGTTTACAATAGTTTATATACACTATTTTTTAAATCTACATTATCTAATACTTTACGTAATATCACAATTTTTTTTTCAAGAGTTCATGTTTACTGCCATTAAATTAAAACTAAGGGTAGAATTAGCACTTTAATTGTGAATAAATAGCCTAAGATATTTTGAGTAAGAAGTATAAGAGTCCCACAATGGGTTTGGATATGATTTCGAAGAGAAAAGTCCCTGACTGCTTGATTACGAAAATTACAGAACGAAAATAAATAATCGATGTTGTGGCCACAGGACGTTTGTGTGAACATTTCAGAGTCACCAGTGGAAGAGATAAAGGATCGTATCACATCCAGTTTGGGGTTAGAGTGAATTACTCTTTCGGCGAGAACACAAACTGAACATTTATTGCACAGTCAAAACCATTGAAATGACTGTTGCCATATTTATTTCTATGAAAAATAATAAAATATACACATACGAGTATATCTCTCAAGAGTAGAAGAAAGAAGATTGAATCAAATTTCGTTATGTTTCTCAGAGAATAACGTGTCAAACTTCAACACTTCAGCCCATGCAGCACAAAGGCTTATCCAGCGTTCGTAGTATTCAAGCTTCCTTTTATTACCACACTCACAACAGCGCAGTTTGTATGAAGGGCGCGGAGGAACTTTGCGATGTGGATATGTATGCACACTTCCTTCATACTTTAGAAGTATCAGAATTTGTTACAACTCTGTATTTGTGACAATGGATGCATACATATCTTCTGGAAATACAGAGATGGTCTATGGAAATATATCTCCTCTTTTGAAGTCATGTGCTATTTAAAATACAAACACATTTCTTGAATTCCTCTGCATTTCTGCAGTATGGAAGAGAATTCCATTATAGTTGCTGCAGTATTGCGTTAACTTCTTCTCAATTCGGAGTCTCTACATTCTCATCTGCATTCACAAGTGAAAAACAAAAATCTTCTCACTGGTATATGTGAGAATCATTCCGACATATCCAATATTAATCTTTTTTATGTTACAAATTTAAAATCAGAATTGAATTTTAGTAGGGGCACGCGGTAGCGTAGTTGGTTGAGGTAGAATGCTACAGCCGGAAGATCGCGGGTTCAAGTCCCGATGAGGTCATTGGATTTTTTCAATTGGCCTAATCCTTCCAGCCGCACTATGGTCCTGGGTTCGACTCAGCCTCTAACAGAAATGAGTACCAGGAATTAATTAAATAATTTTCCTTTGGAGTAAAGTGCGGCCGGCGCGTAAGGCTGACAAATTTACCGCCATCTGTGAGCCGATTGTCTAGAAAATGTGGGAGCCCCGACATTTCACAACCTTATGGGTCTTCACGGCCTGTTACAAGGATACTACTACTATTACTACTAATGCTATTACTACTACTACTTGAAAACTTACTTTCAAGACGCTTTAAATATTTAAGTAATATATCTACGGACATAAAACAGCGTAGTTTCTATACACGTCAGATCTTTAAAATGGATGTAAGGGCTATGTGAATTTTATATACAGAGTGATGGAAGTAAGTCGGAACAACCCACTGTAAACCTCAGTACCGACATTTATGATTATAATTTGCATTCTATAATATATTTTGGCGCATGCGGAATCGTAGTTGAGTGAGACGCTGTGCTAAAAGCTGGAAGGTGGAGGGTTCGTATCCCGTTGAGGTCATTGTGTTTCTCAATTGACCTAATCATTCACAGCCGCATTATGGCCCTGAGGTAGACTTAGCCTCTAACAGAAATGAGTACCAAAAATCTTCCTGGGTGATAAAGAGCGGCTGGCGCGTAAGCCTGACCACCTTACTGTCATCTGTGAGCCAACCGTCTAGAAAATGTGGGAGGCTTAACGTCTCACAAAACCTATGGGTCTCCACGGCCTCTTACAGAAAGAGATTTACTTTTTTATAATATTTGTTGGAACTTCTTTGCTTGGATGATAAACCCAGTTACTTGAGTTATCGACTTGGTTGCAACTTTGCTGTTTGGAAGTTCACATATACATTTAGTTTTTTATTCTCTAAAGGTGTCAGTTTTTACATGCTGTTGACCAAAAGATGCATTTTGCTCAATTATATTCTTCTTCAGTATTTATATTGTGGGATGTCTCCTGAAAGCTAGCTAGCAGGGAGACCCGTTGTTTGACAGTGGTTCAGTAGCCGTCACGTCATCGCCGCAACACACATGCACGTAGTGGTGGAAGAGAAGTTTTCTGTGCGATCCGTGCAGGAGCTGCATAACGAATACCCGCTGCCATTACGAGAGAGTCCTGCGGCGGTAGTTAGCAGAGTAGGAAGTCTGTGTATGATGGTCTCTAGTCCGAGTGCGGACGAACATTCAGTTCTGGAAGGGGTTACCAAGCAGCACAGTGAAGACCGTGACTGAGAACACTATTCTGTGTGTGACTGTGATTTGTAAAGTATAGTCACGAGTTGTTTAATGGTTCAAGATATGCGATTACCAATCCAAACCCCATCTACAGTCACTCAATCGCGTGAAAATATTTACCCTAAAATAAATTTTATAAGCTAAACATTATTATTTTACATCATATATTGCAGATTACAGTGAACGCATGGTCTGAGACAAGAACTGTCCTCCATTGCTCACACGTTTGATTGTGGGTTCGAATCCCACTCGAGGCATGGATGTCTTTGTGCGTTTATTCTGTGTCTGTGCAGTTCTAGGTGTAGACAGCTGGCTTGAGACGGGCTAATCCCCCGTACAGGAAGTCCTACCGATTGTGTATAGGAATAAGAAAGTGAAAAACCGTCGAAGGCCCAACAGAAGGACTGTAGAGCCACAGAGAGATATTGTAACACTTCTCACTGTACTTAAAGAATATACGAGTACTAATAATGGCAATGGTGAGTCTTTTAATAAAATATTACCATAGTGAAAATTTATAATTTAATTATAAAAAATAAACTAATATTAAATTTATTATATACTGTGATAATGATGGTATTTATATTTCTATAGACTCTTCACTTACGTTTCACTGGCCTATAGCCTCGCATTATATTTCGCAAACAAATTTTTTCTGTTTTCTGTCAGTCCCTAGCCTTTAAATTTCATTGTACTGGGAATATTTAGTGAGACAATATTATATAAATTAAGAAGCTTCTCAGTATATAATCCGTTCTTCATAAAGTCTACTCCAGTCCTATCTGGTTGTCTGATTTTTGCCATTAGCGTAGAACAACTTATTAAAAGAAAAAAATATAAATATAAAAGCATAACAGAAATTACGGGAATAGAAGTGGGATAATATTTTTCGAAATCTTAAATAATATTTTTCGAAACTTAGTTATCATTAACAATGATGAAATTGTAGTGTTTTATATTGGAGTACTTGTCAATATTTCGGAGAAAAATAACTCACTTTACTCTGAAGATCGAAACAGAACGTCTCTTCCAATCAGATTACAGATTGTCAAAGTGCAGAAGACCAGATTAAAATTCTTCAGTGTTACAAAATATAAAACCTTGTGTATAAATCTCCGTGTTTAATAACATATAATTTTATAATTATAAAATTAATTATTTTAATAATTATTTAATAATTATTTAAATATATTAATTTTATAATAATAAAATTAAAATAATTTAAGAGTCGATGAAAAACCTAACGTTGTGATTGGAGTAATGATATCAGCTGTGTGAGTGAATTAAAACAGGCATTTTATTCTCTTTGGATACAGCAAGACAGAACTTAATTTAGGATAGAAAACAGGAGACCTACAGATGGATTTGGAATTGACTAGCCAATATTCAGAAACACATTCGGTTATAAAGTATAATTTCCATGAGTATAACCTTTAATTGACGCAAGTAAAGAGGTTTGTGTAGAAGTAAACACAGAGAAAACTAAGTATATGTTACTGTCTCGTCACCAAAATACAGGAAAAAATCATGACATAAAGATAGGAAACAGATATTTTGAAAATGTGGCACAGTTCAGATATTTCGGAGCAACGATAACAGATCGAAACCTGATTCAGGAGGAAATTAAGAGGAGATTGAACTCGGGTAATGCTTGCTACCATTCAGTCCAGAACCTGTTGTCTTCTCGTCTGTTGTCCAAAAACATAGAATATATAAAAGTATAATTATGCCTGTGGTTCTGTATGGGTGAGAAACTTCGTCTCTGACATTAAGGGAGGAATGTAGTTTTGGAGGTGTTTGAGAAGCCAGTGTTGAGGACAATATTTGGACTGAAGAGGGATGAAGTGACAGGTGGTTGGAGAAAACTGCATAATGAGGAGCTTCATAACTTGTACTCTTCTCCAAGTATAATTAGAATGATCAAGTCAAGGAGGTTGAGGTGGGCAGGTCATGTAGCACGAATGTAGGAGACGAGGAATGCGTATAGTATATTGGTGGGAAAGCCATAAGGAAAGAGACCACAGGGTAGACCAAGGTGTAGGTGGGTGAACAATATTAGAATGTGTCTTAGAGAGATAGAATGGGATGGTATGGATTGGATGGCTCTGGCTCAGGATAGGGACCAGTGGATGGCTCTTGTGAACACGATGATGAACCTTCGGGTTCCACAAAATGCTGGGAAATTCTTGAGTAGCTGCAGAATTGGCGGCATCTCAAGAAGGGCTCAGCTCCATGGGTAAGTAAGTAAGTAAAATAGACATTTTCTACCCATCAATTAATAATTACACTCTGCACAAATTTTCTTTATTTCATTTTTTCTACTGCAAAGAAGATCGCTAAGCCTTCCTTCTGAATTACTGTCTACTCATTTTCATATTCATTGGTTTCCCGTCTCATTCGGTTCTAAGAACATCTTCAAATTATTTGAGAAATTAATAATTAGCTAGTAAAAATAAGATCCTGGACAGCTCAGTCATTATAGCGACTGACTACTGGCTGGACGACCAAGAGGTCGGATTTCGAGTCCCGATAGGGTAAAGGATGTTTTCTTCTTCGCGTCGCCCAGACGGTTTCCGGGGGCCCACCAAGCCTTCTATCGAGGTTCCTGTTGGGAACAAAGCGGCCGGAGCATAAAGCTTACCACCCATCTCCAACTAGTGTCGAGGTCATGAAAACGTGAACCCATACATCCACTCCCCGATACGTCTTCATGACATAGTGCTTATTATTTAAACACAGGGAGAACTTTATCTTTACTTTGCATAAGGAAACAGAACAAGCTATGCAGACTAAGCTCAGAGTTCATAAACTTGGTATAACTTATACTGTTATTAAGTTAAACAGCATTTCATTAGCTGCTTTATTTGGAGGATAGAAAGAAACCTTGCTACTCACTTTGAATGGAACATTGAATCCAAAATTCATGGCAGTTCCTTTTGAATTCTTCGTTAGGAAGTGTCTGATGTAGATGTAGAAATTTGCATTTAAAATGCAGTTTTTGTTAACTTGATCTCAGAGTTTCATGGTCATGTGAGTTGAATTTGACACTTAAAATCCTCTATGTATGTTGCTTCTCATTTATTACAATTTAATTAATTTTGATTCAATAGATCAATCTCTTATTTGAGCCTAATGCGATTTAGATATCAGCGGATATTCCAGCAGAATTGTTTGTTTTTTTTTAATTTTCTTCTTGCTTTTAAAGAGTTTGCAGGAATTTCTGCATATTATAACCAATGGTATATTAATTAAAATATAATAATTTGCATGAAGGTATCTGCTCATGAATTTTGCGCGATGGAAATTTCCACATGTTAAAATTTTTCTGTAGTAACAACGTAAGTACAAAACTGCATAATGAGGAGCTTCAAAACTTGTACCCCTCTCCAAGTATAATTAGAATGATCAAGTCATGGAGGATGAGGTGGGCAGGGCATGTAGCACAAACGGGGAGAAGAAGAATGCATATAGGATATTGGTGGGAAATCCAGAAGGAAAGATGCCACTGGGAAGACCAAGACGCAGGTGGGTAGACAATATTGAAATGAATCTTAGAGAGATAGGATGTGATGATGTGGATTGTATTGATCTGGCTCAGGATAGGGACCAGTGATGGGCTCTTGTAAACACGGTAATGAACCTTCAGGTTCCATAAAATGCTGGGAAATTCTTGAGTAGCTGCAGGCTTGGCTTTTCCTCAAGAAGGGCTCAGCTCCATAAGTAACAACGTAAGAACGAGAGCTGAGGCGACATAAGTCGGCTTACATCCATACTGTTATATGCAATCCTAGCTTGCACACAGTGGTCACTCCAATCAGATGCTTCACTTTAAAAGAAAGCCTACCTACATAACTCTAGGACTATTAACTACATAGTAAAATGTTCTTGTGTGGGGTTCACGTGTATCCACATCTCTGTGACCTAGTATCTACGTATAAGTTTTCTTAAAATTCAGTATAGGATTGTTTCACAAAGAGCGGTGGAGGAATTGAAATTTCCATTCATATCTGTCAATAATAAAGCTTGGTTTATATAATGTAATCATGGATTGTCTGAAGAATTACGTAAATTGTTTCACATGTGTTATTGGCATTCTATACGAGAGACAGGCATCAAAATATTTTGGGCAATGCCAGTTATCAGCCACATTGATCGACAACCGAGCATGGTTTACATGGTGTTATAAATTGATTTCCCCTTATATCCCATAAGTCGTTCCAAACATATTGCTAAAATTTGATACGAGAGCTCTACATAAATATTTGTTCGACATTTCCCAGTCTCTGTCGTTTTCGTTTAAGATACAGTATTGTTTGTAAAAGGCCTTAAATAAATATTGTAATATATCAATGCACTGCCAGGCAACAGCTCGACACACACTCCGCGAAAAGCGCACGCAACAATAGGACGAAAATTTATAGCTCGTTGCTAGGCAACAGTCAGAGCCTCAATGGACTGGCGAGATAGCTGTCACGTGAATTGTTTTCTGTGTGGTCTGTGTTACGCAATATTAGAACTGTCTTTTTCTGCGTTGTCTGAGCCGCGGATATATATCACGAGTCCAGGAGAATTCAGGGAAGTTGAGTCCAGAAGGGTTCAGCAGTTGCGAATACAAGGATGTGGATGTAGCCATTCCTTAGTGAATTGTGAAGATTAATTGAGTACAGTTTATAACAGAGGAGCACAGAGTGATTGAAGACTAGAAGACTTCATAGTGATTTGAAGCGATAATTGTGTGTTGGGATCCGTTGCCAGGAGACGACTAGTGAAGAAAATCCTAGTGCGTGTGCAACGGTGAGCTGGAATGTTCACGATAGCGCTCTATTAATTGTAATTAAGAGAGACTGTAACCGAAGTGCAAATAAATCCAATCATCCGAACTATAGTCCGTTAATTTTGTCACGGATACCCCCATACATGTAACAATATTTCAATATATCCCATAAACAATTTTGCTGAAATTTGATAAAAGACTTCTTTTAAATATTTCCACAAATTCAGATTTTCAGTCATGCTTATCCGAAATAGAGCCTGGTTAGCCTAAGACCATAAATTGAGTTTTCAATTTATCCCGTGTAATTATCCAAAAAGTTTTTGAAATTGGATATGGGGAGATTTCACTGATTTTATATTTTCTTATTTCCACTTGCATGTACGCTCAATAGAATTCTTAGAACATCTTGGGTACTTTCATATATTATACACGAATTATGAAGTGCATAATTTCCATCTATTTTAAGATAATATGGATAATCAGGAAATCAACTGTCAAAGGAAACTCTTCAGATTGTGAGCTTCTGTATTAGCTAGGTTAAGCATTCGGGTCTTATTCCCATACGACTAACTTTGATAAGGAGTACAGTACCTTATGGATATAGTAACTTATTAAAATTCTTAAATACTTAATTACAATGCAATGGAGTTTAGTTTCAGGATTCTGAAAATTCGTTTTAAGCCGTTTGAATCTATTGAAAATATTAGAAAATTATGCGGATTGAGTTTATAATTTAAATAACAAAGTATAAATTTCATAAAAGATACTATAACCACTAAATAAATATTGGATAATTCTGCATGGAGACGGAAGAATATGACATCTGATTCCCTTTAAAATAATTCATACATCTTGTGGGGCTCGTGGAAATGTAAGGTAATACAAAATAATTCACCGATCTGTCTTTCGCGTATTAAGTAATAGGTTATGTCTGTCTACATTAATATAACAATTAATTTTATTAATTACATATTTGTTTCAAATTTTTATAATTACAAATTATTTAACAAGAAATACATTATCTTCCAATAATTTCAGTCATGGCTGCAGGTTCTGTTCTAATTTAGGAAATATCACAGTTGACAGGATTGATGATGCTGAATTATAAAATAGGTAGACGGGGTAAACTCCAGTTATGTGATGCTCATACCAATTTTCGTGAAGATTCGTCTCTTATTTCCAGTCCAGACGTACAGGAACTAAACAGATATACTCACACGGGTATGACCAATGAGTAAAATATGCTAAAATATTAACATCCAGTTGGAGTTATGAATCAACGACTTAATCTCCTATACCAATTGGAAATATGAAAAGAAAATATTGATTTTAAAAAAACCAAATTACACTGGTTGGCGAATATGTGTAAAATTTCTCTTGTACTTATTAACCGAAATTTTGTGAAGATTCACTCATTTACCCTTATTAAATATTTTGACAGTTATATTTTACAACAGTATAATTTGTCTGTAATATATAAACACACACACAAGAATGGAGGATCCTGATAATTTGGATTTATAATTCTCTGGGAACAGAACAAAAACACGTTCATTTCCATACACGCAAAATGTGCAAATTCACTGTTTTTCCAGCAAGTAATGAAGTTTGCTGGGAGTCGGGGTATGATTTTAATCGCAGATAAAATTAAATCCGTGTTTGCTGATAGCGTCCACATTGCATGTCATTAAAACTGCTACTCCACACTGTCAGGTTAACATGTTCGAATGAATGATCACGTGACACAATGCAACGAGAGTATGGTGGATTGAGATCAAACCAATTCATGAATCATTGGTTTTCAGTCGACGAACGTATAAAGTATACTGCTGATTTTAATATGGATATCAAGAGATATCTGATGAAAAAACTGCATATTCTGTTGCTATTAAATAACAGGGTGGCAGTTTTGAATAATGTGCTGACTAACTTACTGAAAACATTGTAGGCTAGTTAACTAATATAATTTGCGTGTAAAAAGATATCCGACAGTTTACATAACAATTGTAACTAGATGCTGGAGAACACTGTACTGTGAGAAGCTCTGTGATTAATACTCTACTCAAGATCGCTTTATTGTTAGCAAATGGAACAAGAAGCGATGTACCGGAGAGATAAGATGCATACTGAATTCTAACTTGAAAACCTGAAAGGGTGTTTTAATTTTGTGTATCTAATTTTTAACTGTATTCATTTTTGTCGGTCACACTAGTAAACTAAATTATAGAACAATTGGTAACACCGACCAGTGTGATTCAATTTGTAGATGTTATATTTTAGCGTCCTGTTGCACTGATTTAAGTTCATGATTTGTTTAATCCGTCTTGCAGTGCGTACACTTATCTATCTTCTTCTCTCACTCTCACTACATGTTTCGGCATAAAAATGCCATCTTCAGGTGGTACTCAATTCACGTCAAACTAGTACATTGTATGCCTTGTCTTCACTTTAAAATAACTAAAATATATGTCCATCATATATATTGACAAATGTCAATCGTAAAAATATTAAAACTGTTCAGGATTCCCGATCGCTACGTCGTATCTTATTACGCCAGTCATGCTCATCCTACTCTGTTGGAGCTCTTCTTCCCTATCGTGTGTATTGTGTTTCTGTTGCGTCTTGTTCTCGCGACTGCGTGCGTTATGCTGTTGGNATTTTTATGCCGAAACATGTAGTGAGAGTGAGAGAAGAAGATAGATAAGTGTACGCACTGCAAGACGGATTAAACAAATCATCAATTTGTAGATATTTATTGTCTTTATAGGTCGCGACATAGCTCAAGCGGTTAGTCTCTGGCTTCCCACCGCGGCGGCCCTGGTTCGATCGCGGATCTGGTTAAGTGGGATTTGTGGTGGACAAAGTGGCGCTGGGGCGGGCTTTCTCCGAGTACTTCGGTTTCCTTTGCCAATCTTCATTCCACCAAATTCTCCATCATCATAATCCCCCGGGGCGGGATACAATAGGCCAATCAGTTGCCGCCGTACCGAATGAACCCAAGTGGACTCCACCCCGCACTAAGCGAATTAAAAAAGAAACAAGATTATTTTCTTCACATGTTTCGGTCAGCTATCCATCTTCAGGATGCATAAGGTCAAGGTGATGACTGCCTCAAAACACAGCAAAAAGAAAACAACTGGACATCATAACAATACAGAGCCATAACAAGATAAGAGAGGGAGTTGGGAAATCACAGCGAGGACGTCTGAGGACTCCAAATAATACCCCAACAATACATTTCAACAGAGGAGGCACAAGGACAGAACCATATCTGCTCAAGATTTTAAATATTAGACATCAATCGAACTTTAATCCAACTAATTGTAAATAAACTTTATATAAACTTCTAAGTATGTGTTACGAATTTTGTAATAGAAGTCCCTGAACATGTTGATCTTATGACTTCTGAAGATGGTCAGCTGACCGAAACATCTAAAAGTAACAAATATCTACAAATTGAATCACACTGGACAGTGCTGAAAATTGTTCTACAATTTATAAACCTAGGTTTACTTGAGAGGATAATATTAAGCTAGATCTTGAAGAAACGAAATATGAGAATATAAACAAGATTCACTTGGAATAGCGGTCTTTTGTGAAGGTGGTAATGAACCTGTGAGTTCTTTCAAATACGGGAAATTGCTTGAAGAGCTGAGAGACTGTTAGCTTCTACAGACGAACCCTCCCACATGGAGTTACTTAAGAGAACAATGTGGTATTAAAAGCCTGTTTAATGAGCTTCAGACATCGCCTCCGCGATGGGAAGCCAGAGACTAACTCCTTGAGCTATGGCGCGGCCTCAATACCAAAGCTTGCCGTGTAATATAGTCTTTCCTGATTTTCTTCACATTAGGTTAATTAAAGCGAAATGCTTTAATGGATGGGACATAAAACAAGCGTGAAAGGGGAGGGGGGTTGAAGAAACACAGTATTTTGTAGAATGAAATTTGAAACTCGTAGATGATGAACCGAATGTGCTCTAAATTCTGTTCGTTAGATACCCACTTGAATATTGGCTAGACTACTGGCCATTACTAATTCATTTTTCGTTGATTTCCTCAGTCACTTCAGAGATATAGCTCCCTGTAAAAGGGCGTTTAGGCACATAAGGTTCTTAGACGTCGAGGCTCCCACATTTTCTAGATAATTGGCTCAAAGATGGCGGTAAGTTTGTCAGCCTTACGCGACGGCCAACATCCCCCCGCCCCACAGGAAGATTCCTGCTATGCATTTCTGATAGAGGCTGAGTCGACCCCAGGGCCTCAAACAATTATGCTACCGCGTGCCCCTCAGAAACATAACGCACTATAAAATCGATATATGCCAAAACTGCCTCCTTCAAAATCAATATGCAAGTAATATTTTAATTCTTTTCCGTGTTATTCAGAGACATAATACACTATGTAACCCTTGCAGTATAAATAGCGTAGAAACGCAAGAAGAAAATGAAACAGACATTGATAAATCTTGAAAAGGAAAACAAATTGAAAAACATGGATAAAAATTAGAAGAAAAATTTATCTCACGATATTAGGTAAATTCGTTTGAAATTGTTTACGTTAGGTTTTAAAGGAGGTATATGTGAATTTTACTATAAACCTTGTAGTGGCATAAATCTAGATTTCTCTTTTCTGCTCGGGGAGATCTTGGGCTGTGTTATTGCTGACATCCATTGATATTAGTATTGGGGGATAGCAAGTACGATGTAGAGGATCACGTTTCACGTGCACTGACAACATATTTCGCGAACTTGTTGAAGTGAAAGTGCTACACACCTCAATGCTGAACATCACTGTGGTCGCCTTCGAAGTACTCCCATTTGGGAACCTATGCACCGATACCAGCTTCATAGTTCACCCTTTAAAATAATTTTGGAACCGGTTTTGTGTAAAGACCTTCAGAGCAGCCACCATATTACTCCTGAGGTCATCAATGCCTTCAAAATGCCTTCCTAACAATATTTCCTTTATCTCCAGGAACAGAGAAACGTCAATGGGGCTAGATCCGGTGAATAGGGAGGGTGTCCCACCACAGTTATTTGTTTACTAGCTACGGTTCCCTGACAGACAGTACTCTAATTCAAGCTCCAACATCCTCGCGACGGCACACCAAAACACACGCAGACAATAATAGACACAATTCAGAAAGAGACTGCTATAGATCAACAACAACACATCTGTGAAATGCTGATATGCCAACGTCATAATATATACTGAGGTTTCTGTCCACTGTTGTCACGGCAAGCACACGGTGGCGAGTTCACAGACTTTATTGTCAGGTCTTGTATGTGCAGGACTATGATTGTGAAAACCAGATCTTTCGTTTTTAAAAAATGTATGCTAGAATCCTGTCATATCATCCTGTGATATCAAAAGTAAGAGCGAAAGTAGTGATTCAGGTAAAATAATTAGTGAATCCATACATGACCATAGTAAACCTGTGTCTAGTCATCATATTTTCAAATGTTAGCTATATGACATTAGATTTGGATTGGCAATTAGATTCACTGAAAATTTAAAACTCTTTAACTACAGGTAACTGTAACAATTTAATGGATCTACACACCAAACAAACCACTGTAGTGCAGCATTCTTAAAGACTTCTATATCTTCACCACCCATTGCCAGGTAACGGTTTCTAACAATAGATTCCTCTGCTTCTATGCTCATGTCATTACCGGGTGGAGACTGTCTCAAAACCAACCTTCAATTGCCGCTCTCTACTGACTGATTCAATAGTAAATTGCTGCTGACCGTCCCTACTAGAGCGATTCTTGGGTCCGAGTCCCAAGGCACGGACTGCATAGAAAACACAATTTCCTTCGTTCTTGCTATGTTGGCGAGCTGTTGCCTAGCGATGGCTTGTTTCTTTATCGATCCATTACCACGTAACTGACAATATTCAATTAATAATCTCACAAGATAATTATTGGATTAAGTGCAGCACCTCGCTTTCCTAACCTCGGCGGTTGTGAGTGCATAATTTCGCACTCCTTTTTTTTTTTTTGCCTGTTATAGGAACTCAGTCTGTAAAATGGATGAAATAACTGGTATGGACTGTAGATGTAGACTCGGTGTGGTGGCATTGAAAACACTCCAAGTTCCTGCTGCGAAATAAAAGCTGAAATCCAGTCAGTAATTCGTGAACTGCATGGCCGATTTATGTTCCTGCTCTGTCAGAAAAATTTATCTTACCACTGACAACATATATAGTACTAAATATGATTTATAAAAGTAATCAGAAGTAAGGCTATTAATTTATAAATTATTGTTAGCCTTTAATCTGGGTTACACATCTCTACATCAAATCAGTAAACCGTGTCATATAACAAACTGGTGATTCTGAATAGCGCTCTGTGTGACAGGAAAATTAAGAAAGACCTACTAGCAAATGATTGATGAATTCCGCCTGGCTGCACTGTATTTAAAGTAAGTGTCACGGAATATATTTAACCCATTATGACTCTAGTTTTTCACTGTAATTACTAAAGCCTGTTCAGATATTTGTACATCGTCACAAGTCTATTTTGATTTCGGGAGTTGCCCGATAGAATTTCGGTCTGAATACTGACTAAACTGACTGAAGATTTTTGTCGTGTTTTTCTTTGCCCCTCAATGAATATGCTTGAATGCTGTCGTTAATTAGTTGGCCACTGCTTCCTTCTATTTCTTTATAAATTCATTGTTTACTCTCTAGAGTTACACAAATAACATAAAAAATACATAATATATCTAGCAAAGAAGAAGAATGCAAATTGTCCTACAGTAATAAATGCCATAAACACGCAATTCACAAAGAAGAAATACAACTAAATAAAGATCTAAAATATAATTTACATTATAAACCAGAAAACTGGATGTAAACGTTTGGGTTAAAAACGGAAACCTCCATAAGTATGTGGATATAACAGGACAGCAGTGCTATAGGCATGCAGTAACAAAATTCATCACAATATTTACCCAAGAAAATTAGAATAATATCATAAATAATAAGAACAAAAAGAATGGAATGATAATATACTGACGAACTTGTATGAAGACGGCAAGGGCGAAGATTACGAAGTTAGATAACACATACGTAGTGGGTCGCATCAGCGCATCTGTCTGGAAGCATTCCAAAACGCAACCTATTCACATACCTAATTGTCGGTATTATATATAATATCAATGGGTTACACTGTTACTTAAAAAAATAATTTTGGATTTCGCTTATCTAGTACAGCTATTATTTAAGAGAAATTTCATTTTGGAACTTACTGATCTTCAATAGAACGTCATTGGCAAAAATTTTCGGTGTTAAAGATAAAATTAAAGAATAATAAAATGTCTAAAAATAGCCGCGTTTTTAGAGTTAATCAATCGTCAGATAATCTAAAGGTTACAGAATATTGGGTTTCGGAAACTGGATCTATTTCCGCCCTCAGGAGAAGGGGAGACACCTACTCTGTTAGGTCCCTTAGAAAAACTGACCTCAACCACTGGAAAACACATGTCAGTAAAACTGCACCAGTGTAATCACCTGAGCTCAGCCTATGTCAAAGGAGATAACATGAAAGTATGCAACAAAATTTACCGTAAAGCATGCACAGTCTGAAGCTAAAAATGAAATGGACATGAAAACTTTAATGCAACATACCTAGTCAAAAACTAAGTCAATGGAAAACAATTTATAGGATTAAATGAAGAATTCTATTAAACAATTTTGTGCCTAACTCTAGCAATACCTGTGGGGAGTCGGCTACATATTTCTGATCTTCTCTGTGAGTTCGTAAGCTCATTGATGACAAGGAGGATTCAGATGGGAAACATATCCAGCTGATCGTATTGGTTAAGGATGTCATGTGGGACGCTTCCTTGTATTTCCTATACCTGCCGTCATTCTCAATTCCCAAATCCTATCTTCATCCTAGCCTACCATATGACCCACTTCATGGGAATGTAGGCGTAATTTTTATTTTTTCAAAGACTCTCTTTGAGATTTTACCTAAGTCCACGGAACCGCACGGTAATATGTCTGCACATTTCGCCAATATAATTTCTGCCACATTCACGGGGAATACTGTAGACACAGTTTGCCGTCTGTTGCAGGTCTCTTTCCGGCCTGGTTTTCGTGAGTGAATTCCTAAGAGAGTGATTAGTTTTGAAGATCGTCCTAATATTATTTCGATTTCCTATATGTTTGAACTTCTCCGAAATAGCCTTCACATGTGGGATACACACAGAGCCTAGAGGTTATTCCTCTTCATTCGGATGACTGTCATCCCTTGATTTAATAACGGAATAATTGAAACCTAGGGGATAACAGCTGATTTGAAGATTACATCTTACGTCTCAGACTACTAATGGCATTAAAGAGATCTTGTCCTTCTTAGCGTATGTTAGAAGGTCTATTGTGAAGCCTGAATTAAACTTCCTTTCACATGCAGCAGATGGACACATCTGAAGTTGAGATATCAGTCACGGTGGAAGGATTTTCTGTATAATTTGATGGTCAATGTCGTCCTTTTCCGGATGACCAGAACATCCAGAAAATGAATTGCAACGCCTGACTTTGTTTCCATCAGTGAACTGAAAGGAAGATCTTCAGCTACTCGTACTGAGGTGGCTGAGGATATTCTGTAACAATTCTGGGCCACGAAACCGGACCTCCATTTTGTCATGGACGTGCCGGAGTCCCAATGGTGGTTTACTTTGTTCCGAGTCAAGAGCAATTGTCTGAAAATGCTCTATGTAAATGCTACTAGCGAAGGGTGATAGCTTCCCATAGCCACGCCATCTTCCTGCTGCAAGTACCAATCGTTCACCTGAAAATATACGTTTCTCAGACAAATTTCCAGCACTTCCATGACGACTTCGACCTGCAAGACAGAGTATTGCGTCCATCGGTCTTCCTTGTGGAGCGTATTTGTAATGAAATATAGGGCTTCGTCAACTGGTACATTAGCGAAAAGTCTATCATCATCACAGCTAATTAGGGTATCTAGGGATTGAAGGTTTACAGACTTTAGCAACTGTTTGAAGTGGTGCGAATTCATACGAAGTTTTCCGATTTTCCAGCAAAAAGTTTCAGTACCTTATGGAGAAACGCAGCTAGAGCATAGCAAAGGGAACCAGTGGAACAGCATAGACCTCAGAGGAATGTCAGGTTTGTGAATCTTGGGGGAACGGTACAAATCTGGATGTCTGCTGTGATGTGAAGTCAACTTGTTTAAATTATATTTTGCGAGCCCTGATAGCGCAGTCGGTATAGCGACGGGCTACGGGCTGGGCAAACAATAGGTTGGAGTTCGAGTCCCGGTAGAGTTAAGAATTTTCTCTCTTCCACTTCATCCTGACGTGATTATGTGACAATATACTTTGAACGATAAATGATAGATTTTCTAGAATTCGAAGCTGGGGTAGACAAAACAATTCTGATGATTATATGCAGGGAAAAATTACGAGTATCAATCGCTTGTTGCTTATTAAAGACGTTTCTGAGCTAACTTTCCACAGCAGTGAATAAATGCCGTTGGCAGGAATTACCTAGTGGTGACGTGGGAGAATTCTCCAGTTGTTAGATTTTCTGGAGTTGTGATAATGAAAGTGTAACATGTTCCTGAGAAATGCCTTATTGGCATATTAAACAATTTTTAAGAACTTCGACTGTTGACGGGCGTCTTTGCAGAGAAGCCTTTGGGGAGAATACACTAAGATTTTCATTTCACGACGATAATTATATGATAGAAAGTTTTAGCTAATGACAAATGCTAACTATAGATCCGGTATGTACCCTTCACTTAGGAAATTTTGAAGTCCTATAAACTTCTGTTGTCAGTGGTGCCACACATACGCAGATATAAGTCCCTCTTCTCTTTCCTCACACCAGTCTGTAAAATCTCTTCTCCACCGATATACTGTTCTGAAATTCCAATGAAAAAATACAAAAGCTAAGACAGTATTATATTTTAGTTTTCAGTTTAAAAAGACCACTTAACTAAACTTAACAGGGAACTTCTTATTTTTTTTAATGCTGGAAGGATGGGACTAAGTCCCTTGTACTGCGGCCACTTCTGGCCTGTTGTACCAGCCCAAGATGAGAGGTGAGGGTGATTGTGGAGCAATTGGTGGAATGAAGATTGGCAAGGGAAACCGAAGTACTCGGAGAAAACCTGCTCCAGCGCCAATTTGTCCACCACAAATCCCACTTGACCAGACCCGGGAGCGAACCCTGGCCGCCGCGGTGGGAAACCAGCGACTAACCGCTTGAGCTATGGCGCGGCCCGTAACAAGGAAACTTACTCAAGTCGTAAAATGTGACTTTTAGCTGGCAAGTGACCGGTTGGAAAACCGGCCGTCAAACTGGCTATTCTGAATTAATCTTCTCATGGTATTTCTCAGTTCTTACAAATAATGCCTGAAAGCGTCCTCAATTTAAACAGCAGATACAGCAGATATGTTTTTTAAATCATTATTTTAGAAATGTTCCTAACATTTGCCGCTGTATGTCCACAGTCACTGACCGCGCTGTAAATGAAGCAGCAAAATACACAGATAAACGAAACATTAATCGATGTGAATATTTCAATTGTTGATATCATATGTTACAATTAATTAAAAGAAAACAGAAAATTATACAGGACAGCAAAACCTACATCAGGGTCGGGAGTATACAGATTCTGTAACGCAGTTCAAATTTCAGATCATACCCACAAGAACTTCAATTAAAACTAACTGCGATAAAATTAAACCGGAGCCTGCACTGCAGTAAAACACAAATTACGGTATATTACACCCAATTCCACATTTTGTATTATATTTAAAGAATTCTAGGAAGTAAGAAACAACGTAACTTCCCAACGCTCGCCGATACTTGGCCAATAATAAGAAAGACGCAATTATACCAATCCATATAGTACCAATAGTACGCAAACACACCCTGATAATTTAACTCTAGTCACAGGGACTCTATGAGAAAACTATCTTAGGGTGGGGATAGTATTAAAACATGTCTTGAAATATTGGATGTGCGAGTCGATTCGTCTGGATTAGGATTTGTTATAGAAACGGGATCTTGTGAATCTGTAAAAACTTTAAACACCCACAAAGTGTGATATGCTTCATGATTAGGTGAGCTAATGTCTACTTTGAAATATTTTCCCCGGTGGAATCAGTCCTGGCTAAGGTGTGAGGTTCCCTGAGGAGTCTCTCTGCCTCCCGCTCTGCTAGGCGCTCCTAGAAGATTACCAGCGCCTTCCCAAACCTGAACGGGATAACACGTATTTAACATGCGGCTTAGAATATGCAGATCAAATCCTGCAACTTTTACCTCGATGTTTCTGTCGTCATTGCAACAAGCGAAACTACATGATGGTTAAAAATCGTAGCTCCATTCATCGTCTGAGCGCTTGTGCTTCGTATTCGGGAGGCTCCGAGTTCAAATCCCAGCTCGCAAATCTGCTATCTAGACTTCCAAGCTTTCCTTACTATTCAGAGTCCTTTTCCAAAAATGTTGGTATAATATCATATATTGAATGAATGAATGTATAAGGGGTGGGCCATCTCGGCCCTTGCACCGCAACCTACATTTCTTTTTCCATTGGCGCTACAGCACTCATTTGGGCCTAGGCCTACCTCCATGAAACTCTCCGTTTCACTTCGGTTTTACTAGATTTTAGACATACGGTAGGACTCCTTGGGCGAGTGATCAGCTCACAGAAAAAAGCACACAAACATCCATGCCCTGAGTGGGATTCGAACCAACGATCCCGGCTTCCGAGCGAGAGAAGACAGTGCATGCCTTAGACCGCTCGGCTACCGCGACTGGCACCGCGACCTACATATATTAGTAATATTTTGAGATTCGTGCATTAAGCCTAACGCCTATAAATGGCAAATATAAAGAAAATTCAGTACACAAGAAAATATTTCTGCTTTTACAACGTAACTGCGGCTTCTTATAATCTATTACTGATATTTGTAACTATAGTGACGTAGACGTACATTCTAAGTTTCAAGTAATTTTATTATTACAATTTCATACTGGAAGTTAATTTCAAGTTTAAATAAAGCAAAATTTATGCTGTTAATATGTGTGAGAGAAATGCATACATACGTAACTGACTGAAAGTAATTACAGAACTAGAACTCTGTGCAGAATACTTTGGCAAATAATAGCATTTAATCGTCTTTTAACAGACCTACTGAAATATTATCCCTCATTTAACTTGAAGGAGTCCTACTAAACTGATTTACAGTTCAATAGAATTATTTCTACATGTAATATAAATTCTGCGTTATATAGGAGATGTAAGTATCGAAATGCGATGTTTGTACCTGGAGGAGTGTCTAATTTAAGCTTGTAACCATATTATTTCATGAGCTCCGTATGCATAAGTGTCATAGTCATGGACCGTTTCAGGGCCTTAAAGCAGTCTGGCAGTATGGAAATACTGTAAGATCTGTTTGTTTGAAAGTGAATACAATAAACTTCTGTCTACAACAGAATTAAGACCTCAACGGATGTGGAACCTTTCTTGAGAAACTGACAAAATTCTATCCGTCAAGAAAAACGCCAGAATGTGTGTGGAACACAAAAGTTCAGGATTGCATTCATAAAATCCTAACACAAAACCTGATTTATACTGGAACTGCATTTATCGGAGAGTCTCTGCGGTCTCTTAAACCGAAAATAGATGAAAATTATTTGTAATGAACTAAAAAGGTTTAAGGCAGAATTGTAACCGCATTATTCTACACTAATAGGTACTTTGTATTTGTACCCCTTTGTTCCATATTATTCACCCTGAAATTTTTAAGAGAAGGAATATTTCTGTCAAAAATTAGGAAAGATTTAATCCTGAAGGCCGAACATTTTGGAAAAGTATATGAATAAAAGTAAATGTAAAATTAGAGGGGAGAATTGAAGAATGATAAAAGAGAAATATTAAAAAGTAAAAAATAAAGATATCCCTGCAACAGACGGTGGAGGCCCTTACGTTTGTGAGATGTTGAGGGTTCCACATTATCTAGACAATCGGCTCATAGATGTTGGGAAGGTTATCAGCCTTACACGCCGACCGCCCTTTACCCCCAAGAATATTAGTGGTACTCATTTCTTTTAGAGGCTGAGTCGACCCCAGGGCCACAAGGATTAGGTAAATTGAAAAAATCCACCGCATTAGGATTCGATCCCGCGACCTTCCGGCTTGTAGCATAGTGCCTCAACCAACTACGATACCGCGTGCCCCCAAAAGGAAAATATTACACAGAGAAAACTGAACATAATATAGACCATTTGCATTACAAAGTAGACCTTAATGTTTCTAAGTGACTTGAATTCCAACCTTATGAATTAGATCTTGAGTACATAGGAAATGTACTAATTTGCAATGTTTTCTTATTCTTAAGAACTATATTCTGCGTTAGATGGAAAATATCTTGTTCGTTGGGATCCATTATTAGCAGACTTCATAGTGTTACACTGTATTTCGTCATACAGACTGACAATAGGCCTGTGTAAAACAGGTCATAGCACTACCTGCAATAACAAGATGTATTACGACTTCTGACAATTTGAACAAAATACAGTTTGAGGGGAAAGTCATATCTAAACCTAAAGAGTAATTCAAAGTTCGCCTCACTGTCAGAATTCGTAATTATCCTAAACCATTGCCCAGAAAGCGTGGTATCATTTCTTTCTCTATGGCTCTACAGCCGTTTGGATCTTGGCCGATTTTTTATTTTCTTAATCCTATACACAGTTTGTAGGACTCCTTGGACGGGGTATCAGCTAGTCGCAAGGCCACTATCTATACACAGAACAACATAATATAATGAATGCACACAGACATCCATGCCTTAGGTGGGATTCGAAACCACGACCTAGGTGTTTGAGCGGGCGAAGCCGGTTCATGCCTTAGACGGCGCGGCCACTGTGACCGGCTACGTGCTCTCATAGTGTACCGTATTAATAAGATCTTCACAATGTCTGAAAACATAATCACGAATTCATTTAACTAAATTCTGTGACGAACATCAAGGCATTGTGATTAATACTCCTTCATGTTCAACTTAGTTCAAGTCTCAGTACAGAAAAATCGTCAGATATGATGAGGTCACAACTGTTTCTTTGCACATTCTTTGCTATTTGTCGTTCCCTATCGTTCTACACGATATAACTTATAGAGCTTGGAAAACTTCACTCAGATGCCCCAAGAATTAATTATTGATTTGTTATATTATGGCCAACAACGTTTTTTAATGTTAAAAAATATGTCTCTTAGTCCATACTAAATCATTATCAGTTTATACCTATGAAGTAAATTGGTTTAACGAGTAGAAACTGATAAAATTGTATAGGAAACATTGCATTAGTTGCCCCCAGGACGCCAGGAAGGAGATATTTAATGTGATGGAAGTGACAGTAGCAGGTTGCTAGACCCAGCTCGCCGTTACGAAAGCGAGAGAAGAGAGTCGGAGAGGATGAGAGAAGTTTCCTCAAATTTACGAAAAAGGAGAAAAGTTTTGGTCTTCTTGAAGAATGAAACTGTAAAATTAAGAATTCACTTGCACATTTATCTGCAACAAGCCGTTTTATTAACACGGCAGTAATGTAGGCTACTGTTTAGCAATCTGAGACTGTGCATTTGAACACTTTAGTAGTCACTTAAATGGCATCACTACGCATTTCCGCACATTTCGTATTTCATTCTTGCTTATTAGACGCAGCACTAAAGACATATAACGTAGAATAAATTACGTAACTAAGCATGTCTTATAATTCGATTACGTCGCGGAGATAAGATGAAAGTGTTACAGACCAAGCAAACTTCAAAAGAGGTAGAGAAGTTTATCTGTAAGAAATGAGTCTGTATGTAGTTCAAAATATACCACGAATGAAAATAGCTTTAGAATCTGTAACCTCATTCCAAAGAGCTGTGGTAATATGGGCCTATGACACTTGCTTCGACAGTGAGTGATTCGACAAAAGACCCAAAGAATATATTCTGTACTTCATTTCTCATACTGAACAAAAATTAACGCCAAAAAATAATTATGCAACTAATATTGTTGCGGCCGGTCACGGTAGCCGAGCCGTCTAAGGCATGCACTGTCTTCGCTCGTTCGGAAGCCGGGATCGTGGGCTCGAATCTCACTCAGGGCATGTATGTTTGTGTGCGTTTTTCTGTGTTTGTCTACAGGTAGAGGCCTTGCGACGAGCTGATCACCCGCCCAAGGAGTCCTACCGTATGTGTAAGATCAAGAAAAACGGAAGTGAACGGAGTTCATGGAGTTAGGCCTAGGCCCACTGGGGCTGTAGTGCCAAAGGGGGGAAAAATATTGTAGCGAAGATTAAATATATTTTCTTTGGGTAGTATCCCAATTTATTATTATTAAAAACACAAGGTTCATACATATGATTCGTCATTGTAGAAATACGCTCCCAATTATAGAGATTTATAATATTTTTCAGCACTAGTGAATATATTTCATTAATGTTTCAAGTGTGAATGATACTAAATATTATTTAAAAGGCGAATGTAAACTCCAAGAAAACACGCTGCATACTAATTTAGCTGGATAATTGTTTTTAATGAAACATTATGGGACCCCAACTAATCTTAAAGATAAACTTTTAGGATGACATTTGTTTGTGAGCGTTAATATAAGTGGTTTCCGTAGATGCCAATGTCATTTAATCAGTTATTTTGTAAGATATATGGGCTTACTTATATTTACAAATAATTCAATTTAAATTAATACGATTTTATAAGTTAGCCCCTGGCTCGGACACAAGGTAACACCATTTCAAATCGAGCAGCCATAACTCAAGAACGAAATGAGATTCGTTTGCACCCGAAACGCCCCCTCATGTAATCTCTTAAAGCATTTATAACTGAAGTATGAAGCTAAAATTATAGTATCTACATTTAACGGGTATAGTTAATAAAAGACTCTATATGATGTAAGATATAAATATATTCATATCTGAGGTCACACAGAGAAACGAGGACCCCAGACCCCATAATGATCAGCATGACGCAGAGTAGAAACTGCATTACTCAACAACTATAATATCATGCAGCTCTAAAAATATGAGACGCACAATTTGACACCTTAACTTCAATTTGTAGTATTCTTAATAAAATAATAAAATACATTAACCAATGCAAGGAAGAATAGTGGATGAGCTGAAGATGTTTACAGATTGTGTTAATAACTCATGGTGGTTGAAACGCCGAAACATATAGTAAATTCACAGCTTACAGTGCATTTACACATATAATTTTATTCACGGAACCAAATACAAAAGAGGGAAAATTTGGCGTAGTTATCTTTCCATCTGAATGGAAATGTGTTATAGGAGACCTGTTCTATATGTAAAAACTCAGTGGGGTTAAAACGTATATTCTGTAAAATCATGTCTCCCGTGGCTTACGATCCATATGAAACAGCTTCCTATCTTGGCAAGAACAATCAAAGACTGTTACCTTGACCAGTAGCTCCCATGGCGAAGAGGACGTGGAAGGCCAGCGCCATGATAAGATGTGTAACTGTTGCCATGGTCGTCCATCGGGCCATTTTTACCATTGCAGGTACATGAGGCCTAACGACCCTAGAGTGGTATGATCTTGAGGACCACGTCACCTGGAAAGAGATCGGGGCGTGCTAACATCCTGCAATATGATCCAGAAACAACCATCCATGTTGCCGGACACACATCACATCACCAGCACATCACTACGCACACTACCACCGCACACACGTCAGTAGCTGATCCACAGTCCCGGCGCAGCGATGCTGCCGCAACAGCTGCTTAGCGGATTCCTACACGTTGAACGTATCACGCAGACATCACCGCAGATGATTCTATATGCACGGCGTAATGGGGCCGAAGCCCTGAAATTACAACGCAATGACGAGAAATTAAATATTCCACTCTTTGTTTATTAAGCCTGCTGCTGATATATTTTCTTTATCTTGCATTAAATTATGTATTGGATTGTTTAACTAACTCCATAGAGAGGATTTCTTGACTTCTTGAGCGACGAAGTTAGTCCAGAAACTCCCTGCCTTTTATGAAACCCGTAAGTACATTGCCATGTTCACAACAACCCAACACCGGTCCCTGTTGTGAGCCAGCGGAAGTGAAAAAGTGAAATGTACACACTTTTTATTGTCACTGAGATTATCACGATTACGACGGCCAAAGAATTTCGGAGAGTAAAAGTTAAGAGGATGAGCCTTATTACATAACTGGAACTTCATACAAAGCACAGAATATAACCGCGACGATATACTCCAAGCACTATCTCAGTTATTAATTAGAGGGATTCTTCTACAACACGACACAAGTTCTTAAAGAAGAAAAGGCAAAACAATCAGAAGAAAAGTGAAGAGGGTAGAAAGCGAGGAACTCCGGATATAATGTCTCCACTCTGTTGGGCTATAACGAGTTGCTGATCATTGTGGAGTGTTGCGTCACACATGCCGCTTGATCCTCCGCGAGGAACCACGAGGGCTGACTGGCGCCTCGACCCGGTCGTCACTCGGGAGGGGCCGGGTAGATCATTCTGCGCGCGCGCCACAGATCGGCCGGCTTGTTGTCGAACTGGCTTCAGAGTGGCATGTGAGGTCACCTGTGGCGATTTACGTTCAAGTCGTGGGTACAGTTGGCCACTTCAATTTCGGATAAGAGGCACCACTTCAGTGCCTCTTTCGACGGGCTGATTGCTCAACTGCCAATTTGCTCTACTATGGCCACATGGCACAATAATGATTTTCAGCGTGGTTCCCCACGTAACATATGAATAACTAACTGATATTTTTGAATTGCCAATAGAAAGTGGAGGAAAGGATTATTTATACCACTTTCAAATTATGTGCATATGCTTCATACTCCGCCATTTATATTACAGCAAACCGAACCATAATTTACTACTGCATTTTACAGACGGGCTTTGGATTGCTAATTAGATTTATTGCAAACTTACAGATCGTAACGTCAAGTAACTACAGTGTTATTGTTAAATCACACCTTCAGAAATTAACTACAGCACACCCTAAGTCTTCTCAGTATGCAGTAACTTCACCGCCTGTCGCCTGTTAAAGATTTCCAACGCCCTAGCTTCTCAGCTTCCATATTCACGCCCTTACTCTGCGGCAACTGTCTCTCACATAACTAAATTCTACTGTCATCCTGCTTATAATACCACGGGGCGAACCGCACAGAAAACAAATTTGCCAAATTTCGGAATAATTTCTACTCCTGAAATAATATTCCAAGAAAATTATTTTTTCTATAATTTCTGTCTGAAAATTGTGCTGCGGCCTATACACGCACGCGGCCTATACATGCGTAAATACGGTAACTATCTGCCAGAAGACCTTAATCTTGATAACAATTACCGTGAAATCATCCTCCCGCCCATGTTCAGATTTGCTCTCCAGAAACAGAGATAATTACATTGAACCAAATTCATAAGGAACATCTTTTCTAGGGTTAGAATAATTTTCACCTCTTGTTGAAGATTTCTGTTTGACCAACACATGCATAAGCAGTTTATGTCGATCGTGATAAGCTTCTACACCCTGTACCATTTAGCAACATGTCTTCTGCAAGTTTTAAGCCTGCAAACATTGAAATAAAGCCTCGTGACAGTTGGTCACAGGGATGAATTCTTTATTCGTAAATACTTTACATAACTGTTTTCAAACATTCTATTTGCTTTTAAAATCAAAAGAAATTTAAAGGTTTAATTAAGCACATTGATGACTACTGGTGACGTGCTTTCGAACACTTTACTTCTATTCGTGTCAATACACTAGTACACATGTTTTGGGGAGCCCATGACATTTCATCAATCCCTCAGTCCTTCCATATGTACACGAAACAATGGAAGAGCCCGTTGGACGGGTTTTCATTAAATCTGAAATGGGAGAACCTTTTGAGCACATCTCACTTAACATGTGTATTGCATAAAATGCTCTTAAGTATCTCATTTATTCCTGCATATTTCAACTAATTCCGAGGTCAAGAATGCGTGGATATGAACATCCAACACCGTAAACTTTCATGGCATAGTGCTTAAGTAGTTAAGTACAGGGGCAACTTCATCTTTTTAGCCTTTATTCCGTCTACATAAATCGCCTGTTAATTCCTGTACACTTTGTAATTTGTCTTGTTTAAATATATCTCAGAAGTCGATACTTCTCGTTCTCAAGTTCAGGATCAGCGTCATTTTTCACGTCCTTAAACAATGCTTAAACATGTTGTGTGCTTGTCACCAAGAATATGAAGCACACTTCAATAGTTTGTGAAGTTTCAGATAGCAATGCATGAGTACAATTTTGTTTCCAAATAATCTACGAATATTTCCCTGACCTGATTTATGCGTGTTCTCATTCCCGTCTGTTGAAATTACATTCAGTCAATTTTAGTGACAGGAACTGTTTAGGGTTCTAGATGTTAACTCGAATTTATGATTACGCTTAAAAATGTTCTTATCTATAAATTTTCCTGCCTTACGCAGTAACAGCTTTACTGTTGCATCAGCGCTAGTATTGATATTGAAACATCTTCACCAAATTAGCAGTTTAGTATTGTTCTGTTGCTTGAGAGAAGCCTAAATACCGCTGTTATGAATATCTTAATACTTAACATTACTGCACAGTACGCCACCTTCAAATCTTTTAAGCTGAATATTTTATTATACTATTTAATATTCGTGGAAAAGAAACCGTAACGCCCATACCGCGTGAAATATCTGAAACTGTCAACTGTCACACGGGAGTAGAGCCCCTCTTGAGAAAGACTGTACTTTTTTTTACTTCAATCGTCAAACTAACTTTAACTTAAGGCCATGTTTCGGAGTGTAACCCCTGCTTGAGTCAAACGATAGAGCCTGTCTCTAACTACGGACAGAAGAAGTGGCACAAATCGCTACACATAAACCAAGAAATAATGAAATTGACTACATAGATCACACCTTGCATTCAGCCAGAATCTAACCTTGAATCCAGTGAACCTTGTTCAGACAAATAAAGTAGAGGTAATTTAACATATATTGATCAATTTATTTTCCAGAAACATGAACATTGTGTTACTATGCCATTGTCACCAACTTTCATACTTAGAGCTTAATAGCTATTATGTCTGCAATTATGTACGAGGCTGTATGTTTGCTCAGTTACTTACGTACTCCTATACATCAAGTTGACTCCCCGTTTGCTTTTTTCTTATATAGTATAAATGCTATTGACTTTAGATTACATTTCTATGGTATGGACCACTTTTAGGTGTTTACCAAAGATGTATTTCAACAAGGACTTATAGATGTTCCTATTCAGAGATTTCATTGTGAAGGCGCTGGAAGTAACGTATATTTACTGAAGCGCGAAACATTACCAGTGATTCTGATAGAAATTATATCTAGATTGTTCGGAATGAGATTTTACCCTACAGGACATTGCAGGAAGCACAGTTGAAAGGAAGACTGAAAGGGGAATACAGAAACGACTCGTCCGCTTTTGGAAGAATGCTGTTCCCATTAAGAAAGTTCTTAACTTAGGACGTTACTGTAATGGCATTACAACTTGTCTGAGAATGGTGCAGAGTGTCTTCTTGTTTCTGAGTTATTTTCAAGCAAGTACAGAACCAAATATTCGAGGTCCGTAGAGTAGCCATTTTTCTTACCCACTAATACACGGAGCTGAGCCCCTATTGAAAAGCTGTCAATTCTGAAGTTACTCAAGAACTTCCCAGCATTTTATGGAACCCGAAGTTTCATTGCGGTATTCACAAGAGCCATCCAGCGGTCCTATCTTGAGCCAGATCAATCCAATCCATACCATTCCAACCTGTATCTCTAAGATTCATTTTAATATTGTTCAACCACCTACGCCTTGGTCTTCCCAGTGGTCTCCTTCCTTCCGGCCTTCCCACCAATATCCTATATGCATTTCTCCTTTCCAAAATTCGTGCTACATGCCTTGTCCTTATCCTCCTTGACGTCATTCTGATTATACTTTAAGAAGCGTACAAGTTATGAAGCTTCTCACTATGCCATTCTTTTCCAATCTCCTGTTATTTCATCTCCCTTCGGTCAAATTATTCTTCTCAACAACCTGTTCTCAAACACCCTCAGTCAATGTTCCTCCCTTAAAATCAGAGACAAAGTTTTACACCCATACGTAGATAATTTAAATATTTTATTGTAATAGAGATAAACTTGTTGCAAGAAAAGCTATTACGAAGGGGAACCCCCAAAAAGACGGAATTTGTTTATAAAATATCCTGTATTTATTTTTACATAAAAACTTCATTCCCCTTCAAAGTATCATCAATTTCATTCAATGCACTTGTCCAAACGTTTTTTCCATTGCTCAAACTTGTTTTTAAATTCATCGCTGGTAAATTCATTTAACGCTTCTGTCGTTGTTTTCTTTACGTCTTCAACAACAAAACGTTTTCCCTTGAGGTCTCTTTTCATCCGAGGAAATAACAAAAAGTCGCACGGGAAAAGATTGGGTGAGTACGGGGGGTGAGGCAAGGGTGTCATGCCATTTTTGGTCAAAAATTTCTGCAGACTCGGCTCTTTGTGGACAGGCGCGTTGTCATGATGAAAGAACCACTCACCTGTTTGCCAGAAATCGGGACGTTTTCTCCTTAAACTGCAAAGCAGCATTTTTAAAATTTTCAAATAATAATTATAGTGACTGTTTGACCCTGGGATACAAACTCTGAATGCACGACTCCCCTGGAATCGAAGAAGCAAATGAGCATTGTTTTCACATTCGACTTCACTTGTCGGTTTTCTTTTGGATGTGGAGAATTGGGACCTTTCCACTGGCTGGATTGCTGCTTTGTTTCAGGGTCTCCTGTTATGACACTGGAAAACAAATCAAGATCGGTTTTCAAGTGGTCCTTCAAAGCACGGCACTCAGCCAGGCGATTGTCCCTCTGGTCAGGGGTGAGCAGGCTAGGCACGAACTTCGCTTCAAGTCGTTTCATGTGCAATTCTTCGGTGAAAATTCGCTGACAGGAACTCCATGTGATCCCAGTAGGCTCCACGAGTTCGTCGATAGTCGCCGACGATGTTCCAAAGTGATTTGACGAATTTTTGTATCGTTTACATCATTTGGGGCTGTCGAAGTACGTCCACGTCGAGGTTGATCATCATTTGACATTTCACCACGTTTGAAACGGGAGAATCATTCGTAAATTTGTGTTTTACTCATGGCGTCTTCCATGCAGGCTGCTGTTTTCCCCAAAGGAAACAAAACTTCACAGCAGCAGATTGTTCGTGCGAATCAGCCATTAAAAGTAGACGAATTATAAAAAGTCATTTGGAAAAAATTCACCAAACACTGACGCAAACTTCTGAGAAGACGCCAGCCAACATACTGATTCTGGTAGGTGTTGCAAATAACTATCTAGCGGCAGAACCCTGTACTATAAGCTCACCGCCTTCTAGTAACAAATTTTTTGGACACCACTCGTATTACAAAGACGTTTCTTTTCGACGATATAATAGTGTACGTGATGTGATCAGGTTTACAATAAAAAATGCATTATTCCAATACCAAAAGTTTCACTGCAGTGAAAAATATTCTGTTTAATTCTTTGGCATTATTCACTTCGATGTGACGCATTGACACATTTCTTTGATGATGTTGTCAGTGTTCAAGTGGCTACAGATGGGGTTTTTATTGGTAATCGGATCTGAACAAATACAGATTGTAACTACAAGTAACTATAGCAGTATCGCTAATTCACACACTTCGTAATACACTACAGCATTCATTAAGTCTTCTTAGTCTGCTGCGTCTTCACCGGTCGTCAAATAACTGCTTCAAATACCCTAGATCCATCAGCTTCCGTGTTCAGCGGCTTCTGTCCTCACTAGCTGGCGCCTCTCTCACATTTAGGCTCGGAGTTACTGCGCAACGACTTGCAGGAATGGGGTTTCTCCGCCTCCCACACTTCTTCTGAGGCAACTGTTTTCGACGACCTCCGACGGGTCTGTCTCTAACTTTTAACTGCAAACCCACAGCTCTCGATTCATCTACATTCTGACTCTGACTCAGAGAGTCAGAGTCAGAGTTACTTTACGACTAGCGGTTTACGGGTAATCAGTTAATCTTAGCGTTAAGCTCCTTGAGACCCACAGCCAGTAATTTTTTTGCTTCAAGTGAACACTTGACCCTATAGTCCTTATGTAACATCCTCTCTAACGAAAAAAGGGATCTGTCGCCAACAACTGCTACTAACCCCCGCCAGCGCAGTCTTTCTCTGGTTCGAGTCCCGCGGGACTCATGACCATATCACTCTGACTCAGCTGTTTCGAGTCTCCAGATATAGCCTCTGCACAGGTCCATAGAGAACACCGCTTCCAGCAGTACTACTATTGTTGCATGACGTCACTATTGCTGCGGGCTCTAGAGAAGAAACCAATCCCAGGGTTAAACTCGCTGGTTACGTTACGTGGCGTGACGTATTCCACTGTTGCATCACCATTTGTTGTGCCGATGCCTAGCAACGGAAGCCTCTTCTCTTTAAACTATTTCAGATTTCAGCTGACATGCCACAATATTTTTCAGTTACTAAAATTCCACAATAATAAAACTATTTTGAAAACCAAAATAATAATTTCCTTTCACATTAATCTCTATGTAGCTCTAGGTTTGCACTCGTATTCAGAACGAACCCGGTTCGAATCTCGGTCGGCTTGTTGGCTGTCCAGAGAAAAGTCTACTTTGTTTTTCCACAATATTTTCACAACAGTCACTGGAAAGCATCTTAACGTAAGTCACTTCTAAGTTATTCAGAATCAGGACTTGTGGCCATTCGCAAAAATCTTCCATGTTCGGAGACGTACAAGCCCTGTTTCTGAAATAAAATCTCTAAGTAACAAATCAGTATATGTCTGTGCTTCACAATCCTCACATTTAATTGTATTATGAATTAAGTTGATGTGCCTTAGTTAACAGAACAAGAGAATGCCACATCTTGCAGCAAATATAGAATTATTTTATGGCAGTTATAAATTTGGGAGATTCGAGATGGCAACCGAGGTATGTTAGTTAGAACCATGTCTCAAAGTTTGCTCTATGACTGGTGTCGGGTTCTCAGTTCATTGAACCAGGGGTTGAGATATTCCTAACAGATTTATACATGTTGGTGAAATTTGTTGCGTTGGATCGTGATGTTCTCGCATTTTATGGTTTCTCCAGTCACTCATTATAACATATGCGTCACAGGTCACTTATTTCCATCGGCAAATTTCTGTTACACAGGAGATTTGATAATTTCATGGAGGTTGAAACTTATAATTTGGTCTTGTGGATTAATGTACCGTGTAATAAAGTGGACAATAAGAATTGGGTCCCTTGTCTGAGCAGCAAGGCGCGTCTTTAGATCGCAGATGAATGTTGTATTCCCAGGCATGGAGAGTAGCTGCGAATGTACCGGACAGACATCTGCAAACAGTCGACAAAATTTTGTCCTCCAACTTGAGGTTTAGTCATGAGGAAAAAAAATTTCACCTTAAAAATTCAGCTGTTTACAAAATGTTACTGTAATGCCCTAGCGGCGCAGGGGGGG